>NC_089742.1:67814005-67849005 GCF_040412425.1 Macrobrachium rosenbergii | reverse complement strand
ATCGGAACACATCTGACCTTTCAGTCAAAGAAGAAGGCACAGTTTATATATTTGTATCGCAGTTGCGGAGGTGTTAATCTTTGCAGTCTAAAGCAAGTAAGATCTGTTGGTTTCAAGGAACACTAGCAGCAAACCTCAAATGTAGCACTAAACTAGCTCGCGTTTGGAAGAGGACTGAAGACAAGCAAAAACTCATTTTCACAAATATTTTATCTACATCTGACTGCAGAAAAGAACCTGAAAGCTAGTAAAACTAATAACTAAAAGAATTAATAATGAGACCTTAAGCTGATTTCAACAGATAAGACTAATTTTGAATAGACTGAAAGTTTTAGAAGTTTCAATAGCTGCTCATGTTAGGACAACATCCGCTAAACTCCATTATTAAGGAAACACAAGAGGTTTGCTTGCGAAAGCTCCAGAATAATTTGCTGGCAGCTGGTAACTTCTGGGATTAAACCAGCGTTCCTTCATAACTTTATCAAGTACCATTGTGTCCGTCATGCAATCTCAATAAAACACGGCGTGCACGCACAGCTCCCAAAACATAAATTGCTTTCACGAAAATCTACGGTGAAATCCACTCGAGGTTCATTTTCCTATGTCTAATCAACTCTGGAAAAATGGAACCAAAATTATATTTTATGGGAACAGGAAAAATATCCGATAATATGGAATAATGTTAATCTTTTCTCAAAATCGTTCATAAACCTCGGTTTCTTAACGGTTATGGCATTAATCTTATTTGCGACTTCTCGTCGATTGATGGAGAGAGAGAGAGAGAGAGAGAGAGAGAGAGAGAGAGAGAGAGAGAGAGAGAAGACCAATCGTAGCCAAGCCCCTCTGATTGCATTTCATCCGATTCATTTCGAGAAAGAAAAAATCTTTCCTAACGGAGTTCCTTTGAGACCTGAATCACATTAGCGTTAAGCGATAAATGTTAGTGGTCGGGAAAGGAGTCTCTCTCTCTCTCTCTCTCTCTCTCTCTCTCTCTCTCTCTCTCTCTGATTTTGACTGGATTTGTCTGATCTCTATGCCACCATGAGGTTGGAAAGGAAGAGCGGAAACCTACATCACTTGCTAAAACAACGATGTCAGAAAATTCGTTCTTCACCGTTATTTATTTTGGCCAAACGATGTCTTTGAAAATTCATTTTTCACTGTTGGATATTTAGTTTGCTTGTGTGTTTGTCTTATGCCTATTTTACGCGCAGTTTCAAGACAATGAGATTACACAAGGGCGGTAACCTTAGGAAGGGCGATGTATTATTTAATAATGTAAGCATCAACTATCTCTCTCTCTCTCTCTCTCTCTCTCTCTCTCTCTCTCTCTCTCTCTCTCTCTCTCTATATATATATATATATATATATATATATATATATATATATATATATATATATATATATATATATATATATATATATATATATATATATATATATATATATATATCTAAATCAAACAAACACACATACATATATTAATTATATCTATATCTATCTATGTATCTATCTATTTATCTATCTCAGTGATTCTCAAACTGGGTGCGTGGCACCTTGGGGTGCCACAGACAGTGCCTAGGGGTGCCGCAAGATTGTTACGAATTTTGTCTTGGCTAGATCATCTCAGTGAACATTTGCAAAAAAAAAAAAAAGTTTGCAGAAGTCTTCATATAATTATCAGTGTGTCTACTCCAATATGTTCACACGCACACATATATACAGTATATATATATATGTAGTATGGAAAATAATTTTATTCATTAAATAAGAAGTTAATTCATGCGATATGGTGGGATGGTGAAGAAGGGGTGCCACGGTAATGATTACATTAGTTAGGGTGCCATCACTCAAAAAAGATTGAGAACCACTGATCTATCTATCTATCTATCTATCTATCTATCTATATATATATATATATATATATATATATATATATATATATATATATATATATATATATATATATATATATATATATATATATATATATATATATATATATATATATATATATATATATATGTATATATGCTGATTTTTAAACAACAGGTTTTCATTTACAATACAGGGGATGAAGTTGATAAAATAATCTTATACAATATTTAGTGTGAACTAAATCTAAAATTTTAACCTGCAAAAATATTAATTTCTGAGAGAAATTTCAATATGTTTTATATCAGGCTGTTATATAAAATATGCAAGATGTTACCATACAGCAATTCTAAAACGTAGCCTGTTACCAACCATTTCAGATTTAATTCAAAATTCATGTTTGTCATGTTTTCTGCCAATCCTGTGTCCTCTTCCACCACAGATGCTGACTATAATAAATCTAAATATCTCCTGTTCATTAGAAAACGAGTTGCTTTTCATATTGCGCCTTTAACCACGCTTCCACTCCTCCATTCTTTAAAGCAAAAGCCTAAATTCTAAATAAAAAACTCAACAATTCTTTGCTTTCATTTTTGCTCCCAGGGACATAACCTATCCGTTTTCAAAATTGAAGTCCGTCATCACCTGCTTGGTGCGTCCGGTACGGAAGGGTGTTGATGGGAGGGGAGGGGGAGCGGGGGGTGAGCGTGAGGGGTCGTCAGGGGGGGTAGGAAGGTAATAACCCAACAGACGGAGAGAGGCGCATTTGATGTTTTGGAACTGCAAAGAAAGTAATTACAACACGAAAAGGAAAAAAAAAATCCAGAACCGTCTGCTTATTTTTCTTTTATTTCATTTCCCTTCTTACTTTTCGTGTATGAGTGTGTCTGTCATTTAAGGATTTACATTTCTTTTTTTAAACTACTTTCTCTTCGATTCTGTTTTCATCTGGTTCCCTTATTATCCAGCCTGAACTCTGGTATAAACGCGAAGGCTTTACTTGCGTCTGCTTACGGAAAAATTACGTGACTTGTGACTAGGTTTTTATGCTGTATAATTAAACGTTAAGCTTTGACTCTGTTCTTGCCTGCAAATGGTTTATGAGTTAATTACGGTGTACTCATTAGGTGTTTTTAACACCTCATTTGGAAGACGTAATCTTCATTTTCATGTGCGAAGCTTTTATCAGTTCATTATCCTCAATTCTTTTCGTTCTATTCCAAGCGCAATAAAAGAATATACCATGCACTCGAAATTAAATGTGTGAGAGAGTATAGTATTTCACAAAAATACATGGCAGTTTCATTGCAAATATAAACGCCTTGTCATTTGTTAACAGATTACCTACCACAGAAGCTTAACAGCTATGAAAAATGATACCCGTATATTTCAAGCAAACTTGCCGTTACGGATTGCCTGATGTATATATATATATATATATATATATATATATATATATATATATATATATATATATATATATATATGCATATATATGAGTGTGTGTGCGTGTGTGAGTATAAAGTGAACCTTGCCTTTGAAGAACACATGCACGCACGCGCACACACAACACATGGCACTATATATATATATATATATATATATATATATATATATATATATATATATATATATATACAGTATATATATATATATATATATATATATATATATATATATATATATATATATATTTTATTTAGATTGGTATATACGTATTTATATATACATACATACATACTTGCATACATTATATATATACACACACACATATATATATATATATATATATATATATATATATATATATATATATATATATATATATATATATATATATATATATATATATTATTACCGTGTCAAGGCAAATGTTCACGGGGAGTGCTTGCAAATGGAGCGATGCCGTCTGAATAGAATGCAGTGTTGTTGTGATGCAGCAGTACTTCGAGACTTTGTTGAATGTAGTGATTTATTGTAAATCTGGAAATGACTGTGGCATAACTCTTGAAAGCGTCAGGGAGAAAATTACATGGATGAAAAATTGAAAGGCAGTTGGTAACATTTATGTTGGTGACATTGTTATGGAAAGGATAATTGTGTTTGACGAATTTATGTTGGTGACATTGTAATGGAGAGGATAATTGTGTTTGACGAGTTTTTTTAATATAGAAAAAGAGATTATAAAAGGTTATAAAACTTATTTTAAAGATTATAGGACATGATAATTCTTAATACTCGTATACCTGGAAAGGTGGATGGCAGATATAACAGAGAGCTTGATAAGGCAAGAGAATTGTGATTTAGTCTAAGAAGATGGTGTGTTAAGCAGGTGTTTGTCATGAAACAGTCATGTGAGAAGCTTAGGGCTTAAGGGAAGGAGCTTTCCGTGGCTTACATAGACTAGAAAAATGCTTATGACAGAACTGACAGAGATGCGTTGCGGAAAGTGCTGAGCGTATAGAAGGTAATTTGCTAGGAGCTACCAAAAATTTAATGATGTAGAAGCTTGTATTAGGATACACAGGAGGAAGAGTGAATGGTTCAGCGTTAATGCTTGTCCTCATCAAAGGGGTGCCATGTATTGGAAGTGGAATATGGAATAAATGATATTTGCAAGTAGTGTATATTTTGAGGACAAGCGGCCAAATGTAGTAAAGAAATTCTAGCGTTTGTTACAAGAAAAAGGTGAATATTAGTAAAATTGATGTTATAAGTGTAAATGAAATTCAGAAAGATATAGCAATGATTATTAGTACAAAGCATAGGATTGCTTACGTATTTAGAAGTAAAGCACTGGAAGATGGAAGACTGAATGAAAGAAATGTGAATCACAGGATAAGTAAAGTAAAAAAAGTTTCAATAACAGGTCTAGAGAAGTGTTTGGGGAATCGAAAGTAGAAACGAACGAAGGGATTATTGAATAAGTTGGCTTAAGAGGACGTGAGCTTTAGGTTTTGAAAGGAAATGAAAGAAGAATGAGGAAGGCTTAAAGAACGTTTTTGTATGCAATATATATATATATATATATATATATATATATATATATATATATATATATATATATATATATATACTGTATGTATATATATATTTATATAATATATATATATATTTATATATAATATAATATAATATATATATATATATATATATATATATATATATATATATATATATATATATATATATATATATATACACACACACACACACACATACAAACACATACATATATAGAAAACCAAGGTTCAAAGGATTAAAAATACACATACGCAGAAGTACTAGAAAAATCCCAAAGAAGAAAAGACGAAACGGTGTTTTTAGCTGCTTTCGTCACACCAAAATAACGGCATTGAATAAGCTGATGAAAAGCCACACAATACTTGGGAGAAAGGAGAAGAACGATGCCTTCAAAGAGCCAAGCAGACAGATTGACAAAGCTAAGGGAACCGAAGGGCCTCAGTATCAAGGAATGGAATATAGAATTTAGGCCAACGGCCAAGCACTGGGACCTACGAGGTCATTCAGCGCTGAAAGGGAAATAGACAGTAATAAGGTTTGAAAGGTGTAACAGGAGGAAAGCAACTGTTACAGAGGATGGAAAGTCAGATGGAATGAAAAGAGTAAGAACGGAATGAAAGAAGTTGCAGATAGGGACCGAAGGGACGCTGCAAAGAACCTTAAATAATGCCTACAGCTCAGCATCTAGGGAGAGATGCAATACATATAGGATGGTTCGATGCGATGCTGATGAGTTCGCAGCGAAGGTGTATGATGATGCTTATGTTTTGGGCTCAGAAGTTCATCGATAATCCAGTAGTTAAAATCTGAACGTTGCTGCGATTACTGTACGAGCACGCAAGCGCGTTTGCATATGCCTGCGTGTATTTGTACGCATACATGCATTTTCTGCACGCCAATGTGTATGGAAACTTGCCAAGTTAATAATAAGTTAGACATGAAATATGAATAATTTCCATTTGTATTCACATTACTCAATTTCTATTACAATGGCGTTGCTTTTGATGCTGCTGCAGAGTTTTGAACAGTGGAAGATAAAAATGAACAGTAAAAATGAAGGGAGGCAGGAAAAACAGATAAAAATAGCAAAAGCAGGATGAGGTGAGCTGAAGAAGAAAGGAGCAGGAATGAATGAAGGAAGACGGATAAGAAGATTATACTTCCGAACATTTTCCGGGGACTGTCAGGAAGGATTCAGGATCCTTAGAAGTGCTCTCCTTCCCTTTGCACTCCGCCACACCCTTCCGCTTTCCCTTTGCCCAACCTCGTCCTCTGTTTCTTCTCCTTCTCCTGCTTCTTCTCGAAAACAAGTCTGACCCGAAGAAAATGAACGTGCATTTGCTTTTCTGATATAAGATTGAGGGCTGCATCTGATGCGAGAGACATCACATGATTTAAATACTTTAGGTTGTTTTTCTTTTATCTCACCAAAAAATAAAACGATTTTCCACTCTTGCTTTTGCTGTTGGAATTTTTTTTTCTATATCTTTGCCTGACATTTTTCATTGGGAATGTGATCACACCACTGAGAGTAAGTCTTACCACACTAATATTACTGACATTTTACGATTTTCGACTTCATTTTTCAAAAAGTTCTGATGCTTTTTTGTAAATGTATTATAGTAATATTCTTATCGTCACACTTAAAAATTCAAACAGCTCGCATCTGGTAAGAGACAATATCGTACGGAAACAGACGTCCTTAAAGAACTTTTTTTTTTTTTTTTTTTTTTGCCATTTCAGTCTTCCTTTTTTCAAAAATATAAAATGCATGGCTGATATGGAATTTGAAACCCTTGAAAGTAAGCTAGCAGAAGAAAGCGAACGAAGCCACTTGAAAAAAATCGTCCTACAACGTTTTTTTTCCCGTGAAATTTAATCTTTAATAAAATTTACGACTTTCCATAAACATTAAAACAGTCCGCAAGACAAGATCGGAAGAAGAGCGTATGCTCGAGTCTCAGCAAATCGTCTCCGGTCGAGTCATCTGGGCATTGTTAGGGACTGCATATAGACCTCTGCTCGAGATTAAACGTCTTCCATAACAGACGAGAATTTCGAACTCCGCTGACGCTTAACAACGCCATCACGTCAGGCGTCAGTGAGGGGGAGTCATTTTACGAGACTCAGGAACCATAATGCTGCAGCTCTGTTGTGATGTCCCGGTTTCCTGCTGGTCCTCTGAATATGAAGCTGGCTCA
Source organism: Macrobrachium rosenbergii (assembly GCF_040412425.1). NCBI lineage: Eukaryota > Metazoa > Arthropoda > Malacostraca > Decapoda > Palaemonidae > Macrobrachium > Macrobrachium rosenbergii. The sequence goes on along the minus strand of NC_089742.1, from coordinate 67,841,905 downwards.
CCCAATAAGCTCTCTCTCTCTCTCTCTCTCTCTCTCTCTCTCTCTCTCCAGTGACAGAAATCCTCAAATTGGGAATTCTGTCTCTTAAGTATTTTTCTCTTTCTCTCACCAATGTTACTATATATCCGCCACGTGGTAATCCTAACTCCAGCAAGTTGAAACTATTTATCGAAATCTATAAATTAAATTTCATTAAACAGCGAAAAACGTCAATATTTCGATTCAGTGCAAAGGCTGGTCTTTTGCTGATCTTGCGTAAACATTGCTAAACTTCGGAATTATAACTTTAGTTCTTCATTAAAGCTTAAAATCTGATTTTGTACTTTGTATAAAGCCATGATTTTTATAGCTGTATATTCGATAAACATTTTCTAGAGTACGTCCAAACTACACAAATAAAATGTCACTGGAATCGTCACAAGGTAAGGCTCATAATGGCATGTTTTTATCCCGATTTAAGCTCCCTGCGTTGCACGTGATTCAAATAATAATAATAATAATAATAATAATAATAATAATAATAATAATAATTAACGGTTTCGCTTTAGGTGAAAAGCATAATGTAATTTTCTTTAAATTTCCTGCAAATCTTAAGCACTTTCACTTATAATAATAATAATAATAATAATAATAATAATAATAATAATAATAATAATAATAATAATAACAACAACAGTTTACACTGCTGTCTGTACTGACGAACCCTTAATTACACTGGAATCCCGCATGCTATATCTGGAGGCCATTATTTTGTTAAAAACTAGATCCCAACAGGGTTATACAGTAATGGGAATGTACATGGAAGACGTCAAAAAGGGCGTATTACCAAAAAAGCTAAAAAGAATAAAAGTTTGCAGCTTTGGATTTAAGACCCACAGAGATTGGGTGGCGAAGGATACTGTATTCCTCATTTCTCTCAATTTGTATTTTGGCATTACATGTGCCGTCTAGTCCAGAGGTTCTCAGTCTTTTTCCCACTGAGTACACCTTGACCCAACAAAATGCACCAATTATTTGGCAATTGACCTGCAACTATTTTTAGTAGCCTACACACAGAGCCATCTGAATCTACTTGGACCTTCTGTTATCTGAGAATGGACCTGTGCCTCAACGTTAAGAATCGATTTGTAACTGACCTGTACCTCAACGTTACGCATCGACTTGTAACTGACGAGTTTTCAAACAGTCTTTACCTGTACCCTCAGCGTCAACTTAACCATATTTGTACCCCTCGTAATATCAACCCATCAGTCTGTGCTTGAGGCATTATCAGACTATCGATTGAATTCCCAGGAATCAGATCACTGACCTTTACCTCATTATCATTTACCAGTTTCTAGATAAATAAATCGTATGCATAGCATGGATAGTAATTATGACCAATAAACGTTATAAAATGGTGTTACAATTTTACTAATTTACTTGAACTAATAACTTTATACAGTCAATCAATATCACTGTACCCTACATACATCATGATACCGCACAAAAGTGAAGCTGAAGGAACTTTACGAAGAACCCATTGAAAACCCTCCCGTACAAACAGGACTGAGAACCCTAGATATAGACTCTTATGGTCAATTTGGACTATTTTGAATGAATTATGAATGTTAAGCCGCTCCTCTCCATCCATACTTTTCTTACTTGCGCCTAGTCTGAACACATTAGAGCATTAAGAGGCCCGTCCATTCCATTAGCCCGTGCATTTCAAAGAACAGTTCTCGCTTACGGCGTTATGAATGTGAGGTTTTACGACATGACACAAACAATCCTACAGATTGGCCCGGAGAAAATTTTTGTAATAAACTCCAAAACGGACGTCGCGTCTGAATAAGTGTATTTTGATGTTTTAGAAAAAATGACAAAACAATATTGTTAAACTGAAAACAAAATAGGATTATATCTGACCAAAATAAATGTGTTAGTTACATTCAGCTCATTTTAGTGACAAACCATAAAAGAAGTTAACTAAGGATCTATAAAGATGGAGACGTTTTGAGGATCTAGCAATGTGTCACGTAGACAGTTCGGTTCACTTTACGAATAACTATATGGAATCGACTGACAATACTGGGTATCTTTGACTGTAACGGTGAATCAACTTGAAATATAACCTGTAGTCTCACCGTTTATAATTCATTAGAGCTAAACTTGGCCTGAATGATGAAATGGTCCATTCCGTAATTAACAGAAATATCATGTATTAATCCACGACTGAGACACCATTCAAATCTCAATAGAGTAAATGGTAATTAAGTAATCTGTAAGCTCTCATGTCTGTCAGCCAGTTCTCCGTCATTGCACATCGCCGCCATGTCAGGTGAAAAACGAGCGCGCTTATTGCCCCAAATGAATAAGTTATCCATTTTGCTCTCAAGTACCGCATTGCTAGTCTCGTTATCTGGTGTAAAGCAGGATTCTCCGTTTGTTGGAATTTATGCAAATTGGGCTTCATGGGTGCTAATTGAATACTAGGCACTTCAAGAGCAAGGATTTATGGCGGCGTTTGACAGCAATAAACTTCGCGGTGGAATCTGTGACGTCAGATTACGTCTGCATTAAACGAAGCCATCCGGCGATCTTATCACCCCGCTTGTCTGTTTACTACCTGGCTGGCCAGCGTTAGTTATTGTCAAGTTTCTCTTACTGTTATTTTGAAAGTGTTTCCCCTCTTATTATCATTCTGAAAGCGTTTTCCCCTACTGATTTGGAATTTGCTTCTTTTATTAAACCTGAACTTGCTTCTCTTCCTGATTTGCTGATTTGGAAACTGCTCATCTTATTAATCTTGAATTAGTTCTGTTAATAATTTTCGAAATGTTTCAATTACATTAGTTCCGATGATTCCACTAGTTCTTTTGAAAGTATTTACGAGACAGTGTTGAGATTTAAGAGGCTTAACATTCTCTCTCTCTCTCTCTCTCTCTCTCTCTTCTCTTTGTTCCCTTTGCGCGATCGAACAGTGCCAGACGGCCTTGCTTTTTCTGGAGGGAGGTCTAAAACAGTGACCTTTATTCACCTCATTTACGAGGTGATTTTGGGAGCAAGTTGTTAATTGCAAATTATGGTTTGCCAATTTATGCACTCTCGCTTAGTAAAAACCTGATTGAAAACTCAGAACGAAGCGGAATTGAGCCAATGATGATTTTACGCGCGCGCGAACTCATAACAGAGAGAGAGAGAGAGAGAGAGAGAGAGAGAGAGAGAGAGAGAGAGAGAGAGAAGCACGACCGTATGTGAAATATACTTACTTCTTAAACGAAGAATGTTTTTGGTATATAACCCGGTATCAATATTAAATACAGCAAACTGTGAAAACAGCAGCAACCCAGAATAAAGAAGGAATTGGTGGTTACAAAAACGAAAAGGTAAACAGTGAAACAATGACATTTACTACCAAATAAGTATAAGGCATATACAAAAAGAGAAATGAGATACGTTTACATTTAATGTTTTTTTCCTTTTCTGCACTTGCGTGCAATCCCATCAGCCACGTATAATAGTACACCTACAATCCAAATCATTAGTTTTGGTGTACACGGAAACATTTTTTTCTACTTAACAGTTTTTCCCCGCAGTAATTAAGTCGCCCCATTAATACATGCTTTTTAGGTTTCGAAATCTATGCATATCTATAATGCTACTGATCCCTTGGTATTATTTAACAACAAAGGTTGTAATTACCCTAAATATAGCTTAAAACCCATTCTAAAACTTATAGTACTCGTGATGGCTTTGTTGTTTAAGAAATCTGTTGAAGTGTCTGTACAAATTAGGTCTTGCAGTGTGATCGATACCACACTCGCCCCACCAGCAAGAGGAACCATGGCTCGGATCCTGAGCAAGAAGGGAAAGTTTTCGGCTCAATCTGTCGACAAACCATTGTTCTTCCGTTGGCCTAAGCAGTGAGTTAGATGCTGTTATGGCCTGCTGTCGATGATGGAGAGGGTCATGGAGATAAAAACTTCATCTTTAGATATCAGCTGGGAATCAGAATGAGACAGCATCTTTAAAGAAATCGAAAGACGAGTAAGCAATATAAATATATATATATATATATATATATATATATATATATATATATATATATATATATATATATATATATATATATATATATATATAGCGCGTATGTGTGAGTGTATGTGTGTATGGGGTATAACCTGTCATGCTGGTAAATATTAATTCTGAAATACAAGTTATCCTAACTATTGCATAAAGAGAATTTCCGTGATGAATGTAAGTAACCGAGAAAAAAATTTAAGTAAACTAGATAACAACAGGCGCATTTCCAATAAACGGTTACTAGACAAATAGGAAATCCAGTTACAGAAGAAGTGACCTCAGGAAATCCACAATGACGTCAATTTCGATATCAAAGGTCTCCCTCTTCAAAACCTTAACTTATTGCAGAAGTTAGTCAACCGAACTCGTAAGTTTACTACAAAAACTGTCTTTTGAGCTCAATATGAAATCTGAAATATAATTACGAGAGGAAAAAAAGAGGAATAGTCAATATATTTTAATACGATAAAACAAATTCCTTATGAAAGTACAGATAATAACACAAATCAGTTACATTTGCAATTAGATTTTCACTGAAGATACGAGTAGCATTTCTGGACAAAGGTATTCCTCCGACTTAGGATTTCTTACGACTACTTGAAATCCTAAGTCACAGGAGGACTAATGGAATAAGAGCTTTAACCTGATCGCTGTTAAATAAGATAATTTTGTCTGCAGTATGTGCTAATACAGTTAGAGATTGTACACATTAAATAATGAAGAAGATGGTGAAATAATCAGCTGAACAACTAAACGAAGTAGTCAGACATAAAACAGCAAACTTTATTATCCAGGAAAATCAACAATTATTTGCGACTTCCTAACGTTCCCCTTTATCGAAGCGTACCGCAGTGATGCCGTGTTAAGTTTAACTATTTCCTCGAAATCAGATTGACTGACACCTAGCTATCTCACGGTGCTTTTGTGCCCGAGTGGTCAGAAAAATCAGTGAAAAACACTTAAAGCTCGATGAGGAGATAGTTTTGAGAGAAACGCAGATATATACATGTGATACATAATGTATATGTGTGTGTGCATTGTGTGTATATGTAAATAAAATATATGTATATATATATATATATATATATATATATATATATAAAATTCATATATATATATATTATATATAATACTGTATATATAATATATATGTATGTATATAATATATATATGTTTATATATATATATATATATATATATATATATATATATATATATATACTGTATATATTTTATATATATATATATATATATATATATATATATATATATATATATATATATATATACAAATTGTATTCGTGGGAAAATCATCGTCCCTGTCGCCCTAAGCAGTAAATTTTATACTTGATAATTCGATTGTGCTGGGTGGAAGCCAAGAGCTAGCAAGCCATTCTAAATTCACTTTTGGAGCCACTCATATAAGGATGAGTTTGTATATATATTACATGTGTTTGTGTGCGTGAGTGCTTTATCCTGAACACCATGACAGATTTCGGTCGGTTTGCATTTAGCTTCCCATAAATTTTGCACATTGTGATTAGTTATGAAAAATATGTCAAACTGAACCAGAGCATATTTTTAGAACTCTTATACCTTCTTTCTCAGCAAGCAACCAAACGCATACTCACATAAACACACATTTGCATTGGCGCGTATGTGACATTCATTCAGCCTCAGTTGTATGTATGCATGTATATATATAATATACATATATGTATATATAAGTATATATATGTATATATATATAAATATTACATATTCCATATGTATCTTGTAAAAAGTGACCAGTAGATTCTACATTATATATATATATATATATATATATATATATATATATATATATATATATATATATATATATATATATATATATATATAATGTAGAGTCTACTGGTCATTTTTTACCAGATACATATGTAATTGTAACTTCTCGAAATCTTCCCGCTTTTTGGATACGCTTGTCACTACAAAGCCTTAAGATCCAAGTGCAAGAAATATGAAGAAATTATGATGTCCTGTAGAGGGAAACGAACCCGTGTCCCATAATCACAACGAGGACATGCCCAGCTGGCACTGTGACCTCGTTGTGATTAGGGGTCGCGTGTGTATGTTGCAGTCAATGTCTAAATCCAGACAATTTGTAAAGTGACTGAACTTTTCAGACAATATGTGAATTGCCTGGTTCATCTAGTCAATTTAGATATCAGCTAAAGTTTACAGGCAATTTACAATGTTATTAAAATTCTGATAGATTTTCTTGGCATATTGATTAATCTGGGTTTTTTACTGACATAAACAAACAGTATTCTTGAGTAAAATTTCATTTTCTAAGACGATAAATAAAAGAATAAAATGTGACAGAAACTAAGACATTAAATCAGTTTTTATTTCCACATGTCAAACTAGAGTGACACTGGCTACTGCAATTGTGACCTTCTTTATAACATCTAAAGCGATTTGTCTGACATTGTTTCTTATTCACAGTACAACTGCACTTAGCGTAACCTTGGCCACCAAACCTGGATGACCGCTGTACTGCCTGACACAATACTATTTCCTTATCTACACTCACGTCACCAATACCATACAGCTGCTGGGTACAAATATCAGAGTGGCTTCTACTATACCGTCCCTTAAGTATTCCTTCTCTCACGGCTATTTGATACATGTCATTGCCATTAAGACCTAAAATTACACCTGTAACATTTCTGGGATCACCTTTACCTCGATCAACAAATGAGATGGGAATTGTCACATTATCTCCAGGATTACCAGGGGCATGATCTAAGCGACATGTTTCACCATGCGTTCAGCTTGGGCTAACTGACCAGCTGCTGCTCTTGACAGTTGAAGTGCTATGTTTTCTTGTAGAACATGAAGACTTCCTGTAGGATTCTGGTCACAGGGTGAATTGTCTGGATGGGCAGAACCCTCGGATAAACCATCAGAATGAATGAAGTGTATGTCACTACCTGGATGATCGAAGTCCTCACAGTGAGTAGAGCACTCAGGTGAATCATCTGGATAAGCAAAGCACTCGGGTAGATGATCTGGATGAACAGAGTACTCGGGTGAATCATTTGGATGAACAGAGCACTCGGGATCATCAAGATGAGTAGTGTCCGAGGGGAAAGTGTAAACTCCAAGTAAATCATCTTCAGTAACCATTGTCTTCAAAACTTCCTCTAGAAGTGCAGCTGACTGTGAAGCTACTATATATATATATATATATATATATATATATATATATATATATATATATATATATATATATATATATATATACATACATGTATATATAATATATATAAATATATATATATATATATATATATATATATATATATATATATATGTATCTATGTATGTGTATGTGTATATATATATATATATATATATATATATATATATATATATATATATATATATATATATATATATATATATATATATATATATATATATATTTATATACATGTGCTTTTCCTCTTAGCTAGAATGGCTCCGAAAGATGATTAACTTTCCGATTTCAGGAAATCTTTTGGGACGAGGTTGCGAGCTCCACGGGCTCCTTCACTCTGGTTGCAATTCCCCCGACTTCGCCCAACCGCCAAATCATGATTCACTACTTAGCATAACTAGAATAACAGAGGCATAATGGGTACCAACGGACTAAGTCCAAATCTAGTAAGTCTTGGTCAAAACGGAACCTGGGTCTTCTTGCCGGTGAGGCAATCGTTCCAACAAATAAGGCAATCGTTTTAACACACACACATACATATACATATATATATATATATGTGTGTGCGTGTGTGTGTATTTATACATATATATATATGTGTATGTATATATATATATATATATATATATATATATATATATATATATATATATATATATATATATATATATATACTCCCACACACAGAGGTACCCACAAGTATACACACAGTAGTACAAGTGACCCTTATTTATACTATAGTAACGGAAGTGACCGACAAATCAACAAGGTGCATCATTAAGCAGGGGTGAGGCTTTAGAATGCAGTTAGCAGGATGGATGATTAAATTACTTCCTAATGAGGTCAAAAGGAAGACTGCTAAGGGCGTGTCACTTCTCATGTAAAGCCTTTATGAGATGTAATAGCACCGACTAACCGAATTACGACTCCTAGAAAATGTAGGTTCTCTCGGCCGGTATGCCGTCGCCCCGACAGAGTGCTTACTCTTCTTATTGGTCTTCGGCAATAAGGTGAAATTTGAAGGCCTTTGATGGTAAATTAGCTTCTCTCGCACTCACAGTTCTCTCTCTCTCTCTCTCTCTCTCTCTCTCTCTCTCTCTCTCTCTCAAAAGGTTTCCACAGCTGGGCGGTTCTTACGTTGAAATTCTACCATTTTTAACATGAATGTATACTGTTCACTGCTTATCGTTTTAATTTAAACGTAAATGCAGTTATATGGAACAAGACGAGGAAGATATTGATTTGTTAAAACAATTTACACATAAAGGAATATGAAAAATATATTACATACCTTGAGGATACTCGAAAAAAGTCGAGTTACTTTACTCGTTATTTTACAACATGAAAACATTTTAGGATTTGTCGAAATACACATTTTGAAGAAAAATCTATAAAATCGTGTGAATATACAAAGGATTAAGCCATGTTCACATCTTGTTACGAAACAACTGAAACTCATATTCACTTCTGTTGAAAATGGGCATCATGCAATCTGGTTTTATAGGAAAAAAAAAAAAAACAGCGAATAGAAGAGAAGCGCCACCATTGCAATGTAAATCAACACTGGTTTGAAAAATGGAAGTTTCATATGAAATTTTGGTTTGAGTAGAACGTTAATTGCCCTTAAGTGGACAGTGGCGGAGCAATTCACGGCCCTCCACAGACCCCTGAATGATGATGAATAATTGACTAGAGGCTCTTGAACAATCACATGTTATTCATTGAAGTTATATTCTCCTAATGCAAGGCAATTATGACATCGGATAATTCCTCCGTGATTATTCAGTATCATCAATATGGTGATGGGAGTCGATGCAATATTGAAGATCGGCTGAACGTCGGCTTTGAATAATGGAATTCCGGCTTTAATCCCAACATTAGGTGGGATATTATCACAGTCCACAAGAAATTATTTATCCAAAATAGGGCAACTTCTTCAACAAATGAGAAATTACTTCTGTGTTATTTATTTAAGAATGGTGTAATCGAAATAAAGCTCATGGAATATTTTATGATTAAATGAAAACATGGGCTACTATGAAGTTTATAACAATTATTCTTATGCGTAACCTGTAAGAAGATATTTCAGATCTTCCGAGAGAACGCCATTAGCTACTTAGCACTAGATATGCAGTTAATTCTAACAATCTTGCCTTTCCTTTTGTGAGGTTCAATACCACGGTTTTCTAGAAGTTTTAATATTGTTGTGACCAAGATGTCAAAATGGTCCCAATCTTGCAGTTATATCGTAGGAACTTGGTGAAAATGCTTTTTTCGTTACACAGACTGACATGAGCCTCACTTCACAGTTCATTCGTTATTTGTCTTATTCACTTAAATCACAAGCACACGGACTGACACTGCTTGAGGTTTACTGGTCAACACGGAATGTCTCCAGAATCAATAAAGTCTTCATGCTATAATTAAAACACCATTTAAAATCCTAGGAGACAATAGAAGGCGATTTTACTTCTGTAAACATGTTTATAGTTAAAGCTTGCATTCATCCAATGAAAGAATTGAATCAGACACTGAAAGAATTTAATTCGTTTCATGCTAGGAAGAACAATAAAAAAAATCTAACAAATAATCAATCGGTATACTAAGAGTAACAAAAACTATGTTCAACAGATAGCGACAAAATAGACCCAAATTTAAAAAAAAACAAAATTTTCAGAAAATTCACATAAAGGAAAGACAATTTACAGCTTTACAGGAAGAAGCAAGGACGATAATTTAAAATGCAAAACGAACAATAATTTACCCGCATCTCTGACAGACAAAGATCAAATTTTCCACCTTAAATCTAATACAACTACGGTACTGTACTTTTACTATTCGATATTACTGGAAAAATAGTAATTATCGTTATAAAAAGCTAAACAACCTCCGTTCAACGACCCTCTCCGAGTACCTGTCATTCTGAATTACTTATCACAAATCTGTAATTGCTTTTATAACCTTAAAAAGTTCTGGACAAACTATGGGTATGATACAAGTGGGGTTTCCCATTATCTTTTAGACAGATATCTGGGATACATTCCTGCAATGTTCTCTAAAACTGCTATGATCTCTAAGTATAAATCTCTGGTATAAGGACCTTGTATCTGAATCTGACATCCCAGAGACAATATTCACATTTGGGATACCTTTTAAAACCTTGCAAGTTTTACCGAAGTGCCTTAGGTTCACTGTCTAAGGCATTGCCTTATGTCTGGCTCACCTTAAAGTTCTCATCTACAGACTTTGCAAGAAAGCTTGGATATGAGCCTCGCCCTATCAATGTCTGGGATTTTACGATGAAGTGTACATGGAACATTGTCATCAAGTCTTATTTTTTACAGATTTTTGTAAATATAGCTGAAATCTTGTGTAGACAGAGAATACAGTTCTGAAAAATATGCATTCATTCATCCCTGACACGAAATGAAGTAGTTACGCAACCAGTCTCAACTTAGTAATGCCTCAAACTAACGTGGTCAAAGAATTAATTGGATAAATTTCATTAAAACAAAAATTTTATTATTTGTTCGATCTCGCTCATTTTAAAGAATATTATTACAATAATAATACCTCCATCAGAGTTTTCATTCTACTAATTTTGGAATATTGTTTTACTGTTTACATGAAACACTGCGCGAAGTACGGTTTTCATTTCCCAATGCTCTCAATGGAGATCAAGAAAGCCGTACACAGATTTCCAGTGAAATCATCTTTCTTAGCATTTATTTCAATAGGGACTTTACCTTTACCCTCAACAAAAGTATCTTAGTATTACGCGGTACTTGTTTAATAAAGCATTTACGTCCGTATTTTGTTAAGTGGCACAATTTCACATAGCCGTGCACATTTTGCCGTTTCCTTCGAATAAATCTGGGAAGCAACCTATCAATACTAGAAAAAATTATATCCGGCATCGATGACCATAGTCGTTTGGCTGCAGCCTGTAGATATCAGTTAATCAATCAATCAGTGCATCAGATGTACATGAATTTAGAAGCTGCAATGTTACCTCAGAGCAAGTTTTTTCACTCCACTTGGAAAAGGAAAGAATGATATTACTGTAGTTGCTGTACATTTTGACCTCCAATGGCCCTTTGCCAGAGCTTTCATACTCTGAGGTTCAAAGATACACAAATGTAAGTACAAGAACAAAAAAGAGGAACATACGATAGGAATGATTACAGAGGTCGTCAAAATGTTTTTTTTAAGATTATTATAATGGGTGCCAACAGAAATTCCCTTCTTTCATAAGTAATCATTCTCACTCTATTTCACGTTTTTCTTTTTGTACTTGTAATTCCCTGTGCCTCAGTCTATGAAAGCTCAAGAGAAGGACCGGTGGAGGTCGAAAAGGTAGAGCGACTAACATTTATCGTTTCAATTTTCAAGTGGAGCAAACGCAGTCGTTCAACATCTCCGTGACACTGAAGGCTGTAATTTCGTAGTGTCATGCAACCGTGTCTAAATGCGTTTCGGTTATTTCGGTTCTTTGTTTATAATTCAGTCTCCCTTAGCACCGTTTTTCTCCGTCTATTACTGAAGGGAATTACATTATGCGGGAGCTCGGTAGACAAATTACTGACATCTTCGTTTTGCTCAGTATGAATAATAATCATATGACAACAAGACAAAGAAAGTGAATAAGACGGAGTAACCATTGCGGAAACTATGGATAGTATCAAGTACAGAATGTGTGATACCAAATAGCGTATTCAGAATAATCATGAACTGAGAGCGGTACAGTTTGGCTAGAGATCATTTTTCTTGCCCTTGTAGTCGAATTTGGCGTGTAGATAAAAACAAAATTGTGTTCAGTCACAAAATTTTAAAATACGAACGGTCCACAATATAATAAGAAAAACATTTATGATGATTCATATTTCAAAGGTGACAAATCCTTCAGAATTATTCACAAAATTTTTCGTTGGTATCCGTGAGGTTTGAGCAATTTATCTTTACTGAACCCTCCTATAAGCTTGCCTAATTTTTTGTTTTATGGAAGTCGAATCATAAGAATTCCAGCTGCAAGTCTCTCGTTTAATATGTAACCATGATTTTATGTAGTCAATCTATCACGCCAGTCCATTACTCATTCTTATTGGGGGAAATTTACCTTAATTTATGATCAGTTACTCTTACTTATATCAATTCTTGTTATCTATACTGGTGTTTTACTCACTGCAAGATATGACCTCTTATATGACTTTCTGAAGTTACCTCACTGGGCCGGTGGGTTCTGTTCTCAGCTAGCACTCTGCTGGCCGCACGTTGGAATCTCCGACAGGCCGGCCAATAAAGAATATGAGGAATTTGTTTCTGGTGATCGAAATTCATTGCTCGCTATAATGCGGTTCGGATTCCACAATAAGCTGTAGGTCCCGTTGCTAGGTAACCAACTGGTTCTTAGCCACGTAAAATAAATCTAAATCCTTCGGTCCAGTCCTAGGAGTCAGCTCAGTGGTCTGGTTAAACTAAGGTATACTTACTTATTCTGAAGCTAACTTTTCCCAGTAAGTTTCATTATTACGTGATGCTTGAACTTTTTAATATATTTTGAACAGTGTTTTACCTTCCGAATGATGACTACGTAATTTCATGGCAGCAATCTAATGATGAAACAATTCTTAAAAAAAAAAAAATGTTGGAACGTTACTGACTGAATATTATAACAGATTTTATGAGGTATGTACAATGTAAAAAAAAATATGAATAATTTTGAAGAATTATACTTAAAAATGCATCTGGCGAAAGTACGAATCACACTGCTCCGAAAAAAGCAAGCAAATATATAACGTTGATTATTTCACGTTAAACCCAGGAATTAAAGAAAGTTACAGTCTTTTCTTAAAATCGAAATATTTTCGAAAGAAGAATGAGAAATTTAGTTTGAGAAGTTAAACAAAGCGAGGATTCCAACGTGACATAATTTAAATTTACGAAAAATCGTAAATTCAACAAAATCTGACTGATTGTTCGTCATCAGGAGAGAAACTCCGCAATTAGAGTTTAAACGTAATCCAAAGACCCGGATAAAAGAGGAGGGTTGAGTTTAAGGTTAATGCCCCATCATTAACCTTATAAAATTTGCAATAAACCTCATCAATCTGTAGCAAATGGCAAAAGGACATCAACAAACCCTAAAGCAACAGAATGCGATTAAAACTGTCGGGAAACACACGCGAATACATACACACATTGATATAAACATGGATCTGAATATCAGACGTTTTGACGTGATGTGTTTGACAAAATGAAATCACTCTGGGAATTGCGGGGAGAACAAATATGATAACCTATCGTATATTACAGGGCGTAATTTTATTCATCACATTTCAAAGAACGAATGTTTCATTTCAGATATGTTTTATGCAAAGCAAACGATTGTGATTGGAGTAAATTCTTCTGCTAATATTTATTTACAGGAAAAAAATAATCAGGATAATTTTTGAATGAAACTATATGACCGGTATTTATTAGTTAGTTAGACATTGCGTTTCTGTTCTCTTAAACATATTTGTGCACTTTTACATAATTTTTGAATTATTAGGATTTACATGTTTCATTCATTTCTTTTTCGTTAATTTGTAATTCATTTATGGTAGGTCGTACAGACCTTCCGTCACTTTTGGCGCACACACCTATCAATCAATTTGTTTAATTAATCAGGTATTTTCAGGCTTGTAGATACACATTTATTTCACAAGGGCAACTTTCTATCCCTTACATATCATATTTGTCTCTTATGTCACTCATTTTTGACGAATGTCTTTCGTGCAAATGTATAATCTATCTATCTATTTACCTAAAAATGTTTCGGTTTGAAAACATAAATCATGATCATATACTAACACAGTTGTGTCTAGAAGCGAAGGGTACTGAATAATATAAATTCCCTACAAACATCAATTGCACATGCCTAATAAAGGGGAAAAATAAATGGAGAATGAATGACAGCAAAACTGTTTTTTCCCCTAAATCAAGAGGAAAGTAAGAGGAAAAACTGTCAAATATTCCCAATATCTTTATATGACAGAGCAAATTTTGACGCTTGAGTCAGAATGTCAGGAACACGGAATTTGACTACATTTAGAGTGACCTAGTCTGCGAGGTTAATTCTTGAAACACACATGGCGCGAGCAAATAGGAGCACGGTTAAGGAAATAATTATGAACTACTATAGTCATCAGTACTTACATTCCGTGCGCTGAAATCCGGGAGAAGCAGCGAAGGTATTCCCCTCGTACAGAAATGTTGAATAGTTTAAATGGGTTTAGGCATGGGGCCAACTCCAGGTTTTCTCTCCTCGTTCTCTTGCTCTTCCTCTTTGGTCCTGTGCTGTGCACTGAAATGAATGATTAAACATGGTTCTTTTTAGGACAATAACCAGTAAGATATTAGTTCTTAATGGTCGAAAATGCACCTACAAGCTCAATAGATTTTATCCATACAATCAACTGAAAAGTCACTGAACATTTACTATAAACATTGTTATATACTATTCATACGTTCTGTAGTTAATACACACCAGTTTAAAGGGATGGCCATATTCACAAATTTCCCTATCTATGCATGGTTTCGATATTTGCAGTTTTAACATTAACTTAAATATTTATCATTATCTGGGCTTTATTTATTTCATATGATCTTACTGAGGATTGAGGTCTTTAACAGTTGATAGAGCTTTGTGTCCATGGCAACCTCACACATAAAGGCCTCGCTCATAAAGACCTCCTCAGAAACCGAAAAGCTGTACCCTTCTGGCACCACTTCATCGAAAGGGGAAACAGGTTTATGGTGAGAAAAAAAAGTAAAAAATGCGCCAAAGTTTCTTCGGCGCAATCGAGTTTTCTGAACATCGAATAATGCTGTATGAGCTGCGGCCCATGAAACTTCCAGCCACGGCCCGGTGGTGGCCTGTCCTACAGCGTTGCCAGGCGCAGGATCATGGCTAACTTTAACCTTAAATAAAATAAAAACTACTGAGGCTAGAAGGCTGCAATTTGGAATGTTTCATGATTGGAGGGTGGAAGATCAACATACCAATTTGCAGCCCTCTAGAGTCTCAGTAGTTTTTAAGATCTGAGGGCGGACAGAAAAAGTGCGGACAGAGAAGTGCGGACGGACAGATAAAGCCATCTCAATAGTTTTCTTTACAGGAAACTAAAGACCGATCCAAGTTCTTCGCCGCAGGGGCCATCTTAAATAAAATAATTTCTGGTTATGAAGCTTCGGAAACTTATTTCACCATGTCTGGACTCCGTCTTCAGCCCTTGGATTTAGGAGGAGTACTCATAAAAGTTGAGGTACGAGATGCTATTTAACGAGATCGATACGTCAGATTCTATTGGCCGATTCTTTCGTTGACAGAATGGTTAGCTGGTCTGTGATTTATAAAAGTTAATAAAAGGCGTTCACTGCCAATGTGAAGGGCTTCTAAAGTTACTTAAACAAAGGTGCGTCTTTCTTTCGGCGGTTGCAGTACGGGTGTTGTTACGGATTTTCTTGTACTCATTTTTGATGGCAACATTTGTAGGCAACAAGTGAGACGATAGCTGGGTCTGGTCTAACCCAGTCCAGTTCCTTGAGCTAGAACTGGAGGCGTTTTTGCTTCTAACAACTTGTTGGTTGCTTGTTGGATGCAGGAATCGGTAGTACTGTTTCTTATCTTCTGCTCCCAAGCTTGGAATCCTGTGCTTGCTTCTGCTTTTCTTTGCCATTTTCTTACTTACTTCTAGGTTTTAAGAGCAAAACCCAATGTTACAGTCATTAAGATGGTCGTGATATTAGGTTTTGCTCGTGAAACATATAGAACAGACGCACAAACATACTTACAAGCACACTCTCACCCACACACACACACACACATATATATATATATTTGTATTATATATATATATATATATATATATATATATATATATATATATATATATATGTGTGTGTGTGTGTGTGTGTGTGTGTGTGTGTGTACAGTATATTAGCTGCCCTGAAGATGTGTTAAAATACACTAAAGTACTTGTCACTCTGTCTTTTTTTCGAGCTTTTCCTGTGGCTTAGGCTGATAAACAAAATCACTTGCATATTTTCATTTTGTTATATATATATATATATATATATATATATATATATATATATATATATATATATATATATATACATATATATATATATATATATATATATATATATATATATATATATATATATAATTATATATAATTACAGGTATGTGTATATATACAGTACATATACGTACATGTGAACCTGTGACAAACATGTACTTCAGAAATATACGACACCATCGTATTTAGGTGACGAATGGTGGATAATCATTAGCAGAATAAAATCCGTCGCTGCCGCTGCACTAATTATCAATCTTTGCAGCACGAAATCGTTAATTACGTCCTCCGTCATTGTTCTCCCACGTGGATCTTCTTCAGCTCTCCTTCTCCCACCTGAGTTAATGATGTATGTATTTCATCACTAGTTCTTTCCGTTCCATAGACAGGGAGGGACGGGGACAGCAGGAATGATAGGGGAGAAAGAAAGGGGGGGGGGGAGGGAGTGGAGGAAGTTTACAGAGAGGAGAAAGGGAGGGGGAGGGTTTTTGCGTGCATGCAGATAACATGCCAATTAAGGCAAGATCTGTTTGTTTCTTGTTTAAATAAATATATTTTTCATAATATTTCAGATATATTTCCTTTATAAAAGCTCCGATTTATTTGAAGAAGGTGAAAAGTCAATTAATAATTTATTGTTTCATCTTATTTGCCGCGTCATTGGTGCACACAGTAGTTATAAACACACCCACAAACACATACACAGGCACAAACATATATATATATATATATATATATATATATATATATATATATATATATATATATATATACAGTATATATATATATATATATATATATATATATATATATATATATATATATATATATATATATATATGTGTACATATATTAATATATATGTATGTATATATATATATATATATATATATATATTAATATACTATATATAATTGACTTGTGCATAAATAAATGTACCATTTTCTGAAACCAATCCTCTATTGCGAAAGACAAGAGGAAAATATAGATATGTTAACAGTAGAGGGTAAACATGAACAGAACATTGCTATTACAGCAACCCATATCAAACTTCTCCAGCGGTTATAATTTAGAAAGATTTCCACACACGTGTCCAAACAAGAGATGGAGATTTTTCAACATGAACACGCCTGACGTCATATGTAATTCAGAAAGCATCCGATTTAATTACTCCTTTCTCGAGTAGAGGAAGCATAACATCTTTACAGTAAAGGTCGGCATAATGCCGTCGTATCAGTTGTTGTCTAAAATCAACTAAGAATATTTATATTCCCAACGAGATAGAAATGACGGCATCGTTACTGCCTAGGGGTGGATTTTCTACTCTAAAATTATGTTCACGTCAGTTCGTCTCGTCTGAGTTTAATTAACAAGGAAGCATCTGGAAAATTATCATTATTAAATTCTGTTTAGGTATTATTATATAATATGCCGTTCCTTCAGGTGCGGTTTACTTCTTAATGATCGCTGTACCATTTGCCAACCCTTCATGGTCATTGGCGAAATTACTATGGGGTGCTTGGACGAAAGTTTTTTTGTCTGACTGGTTGCTAAAAAATCAGAACTGTCTTTCTCGAAAGGACGTGATTTCTACCCCTTGTAAATGTGGGCTGCATACAGGAAAGGCATTTTTCATCACTTGGCCTCTCAAGGAGAATTTTCAATGTAGTGAGAAAATAAAGAGAATATAGAAATTTTAACGCAGTAGTTCGATTAAAGAAAGCCATGTTAATGATATTTCATCCTGGTCTTATCTGTTTGCTGCAGACTTTGCCAGTTTAATTAGGCACATTTATCTCGACCTTTTGTTTTTGTTTTCGAAGTCGTGAAATGACCAAACTTCTCAACATGAACCTTGTGCAAAATTGCTACTGTATGCATGCTGACTGTGATTCTCAACGTATTATTTACATTGCTACGGCCTACAGTGCTCAAATATTATTACTTGGAAAGAAACGGATTTTAGGAAAATAAAAATCATTGGTAACAATAAAAACTGCACAATTTTTACGAATATTTCTTTTCCCCAATATCAAACAAAGGTCTCCCTTCTACACACGGCTGTGATAGGAATAAATTTGTTCCTCACTGTAAGATAAAATCGAAGTTCACAATTTTACAACCCACCCGCCACCACACACCAACATTTACGTATGGGCTGTCTTGATTTTGTGTAAGCTGAAGAGGAGTCCTTTTTGAGATATATATAAAACTGTTACCTTCATGGTTTTCATAACAAAGTGCAGTACCTATATTCACTCTGTTTCATCTTCCAAACACTTTTCATCCTTTTCATGAAGTCATTCAAACTAATTCAGTCTCAAATCGCTTCTGATTTGGTATTTGGTCACTTTGTGGAATGTCTCACGTACTTATTCATATGTTCCTTTTGAAGATTAATGCCTCCATTTATACGTTAAGGGATTTAGCAGTCTAGTGCGAGTGAGGGGAACTGTACAATGAAAACCCAAGAAGAGAAACAGATAAAGACGTGTGCCATTACGAATTCAAGTGGGAAGTGCACAAGACAGAAATGAATGAAGAAATATCATTTTACGACTACCGTCGCTAAGGACAAATCTCCCATGAATAAAACAGTATGAGAAGTGCATAGCAGAGGTAGAGCTTCGATGGCTTGGTTGGTAGAGTGGCAACCACAGACTTCATAGAAGCCTGTGGCGAGGGTTCAATCCCCGCAGCCGACCAGTCAGAGGCGGAAACTTTGCTATCCGTGTAGACATCCCGGGATTACGTATGTAATCAACGGATAGGTTTGCTGAAAGCAAATGGATGTTACAGACTAATACACACATAAACAAAGCCACTCCAACATCTTCTAAAAACATAACAGACACCTCACACGTCTCGAACTGTCGGACCACCAGCCCAGTTCTCCTCGTGCTGCTGGGAGAAAGGGAGCGGGGGTTTCGGTAATACATGTACACATTCGTTACCGGGGTCTAAGCGATGTCAGGCAGGGCACCCGGTCGAGGTTACTGCCTACCCCACCGCCAAATCAAAGTCCTTCAAAGAAGGCACCGTGCTTACCCCATATAAAAATGGGTATAAAAGCACGTTAAAACGAAGAAGAGAAGTGCATAGCAGAAGTAATTATTATTATTATTAAAATAGTTTAACCACTGACTGGCAGCAGCTCATAGGGCTGGCAACAGAGGTGATAATATGTAATCAGACAGTAAAGGCTGTACATGTGCTAAGAGGGCACTTTTAGACGGGACAAGAATGAACAATGCATCTGAAACTGTCAAAAGTTCTGGAAAGATTTTTTTTATTCAAGAAAATGGGGGAAGACTTCGGGATGCCGCGCAGTGGCTTCTCCCTTATCATGGATTATTTTTATGTTGAAATCAAGTCCCTTTTACTTAAATGAGTAAGAGTGAGAATTTACATAAGTCACCTTCACAGATGGGGAGCCGTCAATTAACCTAATTAACGCAATTAACCAATTCTTGACATACGCGGAAAGTACTGCCCTTGTTAACGCCAAGAATATTTGCATAGCGAAAAGTGTCTTGACTTCAAAAATTCGTTGATTAATGAAATGTCTCTTTAAACAGTTCTCTCTCTTTCCACTTAAATTATTTAGTGGATTTGCATATGTTTACTGGTCAATTTTTTCTTTATGCTTTGGCACAATAAAGTAAATTTCAAAAACTTTCAAACAATTTTCGATATTGAAAATGACTAAAAGTAGAAAGGATTAAAAATTCTTTAAATTCAAAACAACTCTGAGAAGGGGGCGAGAGAAAATAAAATACAGCTAATATCATTTGAACAGACAGCAGAGCAAAATTTTCGGGACGTCAAAGGAGTTGGCATATGCGAGGTTTCAAGAAACTGACTGTTGATCAGTTCAGAGCGTCTTCTGCAGCTAAAACAGCCAACGGAGGTGGTCCCACAGAGTGTGAAGCAAATGGTATCATATTTACTTGCTCTATACTTTTATTACTCCCTATAATTCCACTCGTGTTTATACCCGTCCCCCGAGCCCTGAAATGTCAGATACCGAATATGCTGGAATTTGTAGTGAAGGAAGCCGGAAACAAAATGAATTGCCTGACAGCCTTTTCATTCTTTGTAACATTCACTTACATCTATAGTTCTACAAGGATGGCTACATATATACATGACCAGCTCAAGCGGTATTTCGAAACAAATGTACCTGAATAAATATATATATGATTAAAATACATGATCTTAAACTGAAGCTTTCTAGAAGTTCACTACAATCAATCAAGCAGTGGAGAATATCGAAGAATCCTAATTTTTTTAAAAATCAATTCTTCAGTCCCCAAGGCGTTTTTTTTCTTTTTTACCTTTCTCATTTCACAATTCATTTGGCAATGCAATTTGTTCCTCTTGCGTGTAATTTCAGACTGGAATATTTTATATAGCTCCTGTTTTCTTTACAGCATTTCATTCTTTTCGGGCACTCAATCAACGACAGTTCTGGGACCCTTTCGTATTGCTGTATTCCTAACATTGTCTGAAGATTATCCCATATCCATCTTTCACTGGACAAAATTTTCGCGCAGTTGAGCAATTCCCCAGCAAGACCAAAATAAATGTAATAGGCCTAGATCAGTCTTGGCACCTGCACTCGACCTCTTGTCCACTGCAACACTTGCTACGCTACAACAGCCCTTCCGAATCGGTGAATACGTCTAGCAATGGTGCTCTCATTTTTGTTTACACTATTTAGAGATCTTAAATATAATTTCCCTTGTGGCAGTGAGGATAATAGCTTTTGGTACACTGCTAGCTCTCGGGAAATTGAGAAAAGGACTGATGAGAAGCATAAGGAACTGTCGTTTCGGCACTCCCTACTTGAAGGCGAATGAGAAGCTAAGACAGCCAATTTCTGGAGAGTTGAAGGACTTAGATCTCGGTAAGTTGAGGAAACTGACTGGCAAGAAAATCAATAATGTTGGGATTCAGGCAGCTGAGGAAGTTTTTTTTTTTATCAAATGAACTACCTTTTGGGTTACAGAAGAAACAGATTTTCGTGTATTTTATTAAGCTAAGGCAACAGGTTTTTGAAAGTTAAAGGAATTGGCTTTAAGGTAAGGTGTTTCAGCTTTCCTAAACAGTCATTTTTCAACGAATTACGTGCATACATACATACATACACACACACACACACACACACACACACATATATATATATATATATATATATATATATATATATATATATATATATATATATATATATATATATATATATATATATATACGAACTTGTTGGCGCTCGCTACACGCTGGAATCCGGTACTGCTGTCTACCCTACCCTCCCGATCCCCTACCTACCTCGCCCCCACACAGGGCGGACGAACAGTTTTGTAGGAGGAGGGTGGACCTATGTCGCCCCCACCCGGCCGGACTAACCAGTTTGCAGGGGGCGGGTGGGTGTGTCATGTCTTCCCTACTGTCAACAGGGGGAGGACAAACAAGATCAACTAGGATTTTATTATTTTTATTATTGTTATTTTATATATATATATATAGATATATGTATACCATTATATATATATATATATATATATATATATATATATATATATATATATATATATATGTTTGCGTATGTTTTACATTTCTGCTATTCAGCTTCAAGCAATAATCTTTGCAATCAGTTCCTTCTTTCTTTGTTTACCCACATGTCTTATTTTTATTATTATTTTTCCGTGGTGGAGGGGCCGGTGGGCAATATTTTCGAAAGGAAATTTTATGTAAAGTGAAACATTCCATTATCTTGCTTTTTTGCATAAAAGCATCATTTGCGATCGGCGATATTAAAATGGCCGACCGATTTTCTCTTTTCACTTTGAAGCAGCTGTTATTTATAATATTGCTCAGAACGGATCGCCTAAAGCAAAATGGAAATTTCCCTCGTTCGTTCACTGTGATATATCAAGCTTCCTTGATCGCTGCGCCAGCAAATTCGTACTTTGGAACCACACTCCAAAAGACTGTAAACGCAAAAGACAACCATACAAAGAAATAATCGTACTTCTTATTCCTGATTTCTGTGAACAATCACTGATGATTAAAGGATTTAAGTACCATAATGTAATGAACACCACTACCTTTTTTTTCTACCATATGTTTCCCCACCCCCTCTCTCTCTCCAGTTCCTCGTTGGGGGAGTCGGTAGAGTTGTCGGCTAGCACTCGCTAGGCCCGAGTTCGAGTCTCCGGCCAGCTAATGAAGAATTAAAGGAATTTATTTCTGGTGATAGAAATTCATTTCTCGTCATAATGTGGTTCGGATTCCACAATAAGCTGTAAGTCCCGTTGCTAGGTAACCAATTGGTTCTTAGACACGTAAAATAAGTCTAATCCTTCGGGCCAGCCCTAGGAGAGCTGCTAATCAGCTCAGTTGTCTGGTAAAACTAAGGTATAATAATAATAATCTCTCTCTCTCTCTCTCTCTCTCTCTCTCTCTTTTCGTAACTCACCTTTTTTTCTGTTCCCATATGCTCAAACTTTAGCAGTTCCCTTTATTGGCAAATCAAAGGGAAGCGCTTTGTTCTTATAAACAACATAAGACATACGTTCGTGGCTTCTTCCAAACCATCTCGTTTCCCTTTATTTAACATGTGTGTGTGTGTGTGCACACTATATATTATGACAGTTATTTCCACTCAACATATTTGTGTGTAGCATACAAGAACAATTCTTGGATATTTAGCAAAATAAGGGAAGACATTTTTTTTTTCATTTTTGTGAGGGCTTTGGCCCATAATGGTCATATTGCAAGCTTCAAGGCTAGTAACTAAGTATTTGTTAAAGGAAAGTTACCGGCAAGAGTCGAATTTCTGAAAGTTATTAATGAGAAGCATGGATCCATAAAACATATTGTCAATAAAGGAATTCAACTTTCTTATGCTTAAATCAGGACCTACCTAAAAGAGATGAATATGACTCTGAATGCGGGTACATGAACTTTCTTGCAACCATGCACATTTGGGTAACAACCATTTGTCCTTGAGGAAGACGATCTTTAACTGGTTCGAGACCATCAGGGTGCTTCTTATTAAAGCCTATACACAGAGAACAAGATGTGATTGTGAAACCCAATGGCTCAGCGGTTGCAAATTCCTATATGGCATCTGACCTCAAAATATGACGGTAACTTCAGCTCTTTCGTACACCACATGAAATGTTGAACGTCCTATGCATAATGACAGGTGTAAAGTTTGAAATTTTTATATTCAACGGTATTCAAATTTTATTGCTTTAAAAACTTTACCCCTGGAGTACGGCCGGATACATAAAAAGGGACGTAGAGACAGTCAGACGGACGGACAGATTGGTTACTAGATACCCCAAGAAGATAAACCTGTGACATTGAAATTTAATCTTCAGCCGATGACCAATAAATAAATAGAACAAAATTTCTTCATCGCACGTTAGTATTAGACAGATGGTCTTGGCATTTTTATCATGATGACAATTTGGCAATCCCTTTTTTCAGTCACTACTATTCTCCAAGAAAAGAAGTGTGCTACTGTAAATTATATTTGAACAACCAACTTTCTAAGAGTTGTTTGTCATAGGGCCAAAGGAAAATTTCTTCAGGACACACAATTCGTGCAAACTTATTAAGAGAGAAAAGGAATAATTGACCTTAACTCTGAGTAACTCATTTCCATTTGTCTTTAATAATCTGTAACAGAGTTCTAGGAATACTATTGTCTCATTTAGTCAAAAAACTTTTTATTCTTTTTTCACTTTAATAATATATTTTATATGTAAATACATACAGGTATACCTTCACATACAGGCAAATACGCACATGCACACACATATATATATGTATATACTGTGTATATATGTGTGTGTGTGTGTTTTTGTGTGTGCATTATAGACCAGAGGCACAAAATACCGGGTATTCTATTGTGCTATACTTCCATTCACCTCGAGAAATAATTTAATGGAATTAAAAGTTTTGAAATTCTGGGCTAAATTCCTGGAAGTGATGTCATCTGAACGAACAACCAAAACATAAAAAAGTATTGACAAAATAAACATGGATTCTATCTTTGTTATATGACGTCATTTCGAAGAATAGGAATAATAATAAATCATTCAAAGCCGAAGAGACTTCCACGCAACCTTAACGAAGGAATTTCGTTATCTTTGCAAAATAAGACAATAATTCAGGAAGAGGGAAGCTTCGCGACGGGCGTACTCCGGAATCTAATTATAATTTCGAATAAATGTTGAAGAAGAGGAAGAAAATCGGGGAGGAGGAGCAACTCCGAGAGTAACACTCCATCAAACAGTCTAGAGAAGGTTTTAACTATTTTTCCCTTCTGGATGAAGAGAGAGAGAGTCAAATGAAAAAAAAGGAATCGACAGAGAAAGACAGAGATCCCCGTACACATAAAACCATACAGACATGCAAACAAACAGAATGTGTGTATGTGTGTGCCTGTGTGTGTGTATGAGACAGATAGGGACAGAAATAAGCTGACAGAAAGGGACGGTCATATTCAGAGGAAAAAAAATACGACAACCAGATCGGAGACAGAAAAGTTCAATAGAGTAAGAGAGAGCCAAACAGGCACGTAAAGCCTACAAATAGGCATACAGATAAATATACAGATGATTAGGTAGACCATTACATAAATTTTGGAAAGAGCTTTGCTCAGAACGCTATACCGTGACCGTCGCTTTGCTCGCAATCTGTCATGAATAACAAGGACAGGTTTCTGTTAATGCACTGTATTAATGTATGCAATAAGCAATATTTCTGATAAAGAAAGAATTACTCAATTTTCAAAAGGAAATTATAAAAGGGCTCTCTGTTTCTAATATAAATGAACGTTATGAAACCATTATCTCTGGTAAACAAAACAATTTGAGCCCTTCTGACCTCCTGACCCAAGGGTCCATTCACCATCACTCCAAAGCTATCGCGGTCGGATATGAATTGTGGCATTGATCTTAACGTCTCTAACAATGGTGAACCGTAGTAAAGTGTAGTTGTGTAGATAAATGGGGAGAAGCGCCAAAGACAGAGAAAGCTGGTTTTAACCAAAATGCTGTAGTATCATAAACGTTTTTTGTAAAATATTTCATCATGTGAGCAAAACTGATTTCATGACTCGGAATGATTATTATTAACACTGATATGTGTTTTCTAGCTAATCTTTTCTTAACTTTTTAGGATAGGTCTTCATTTATCTGTTGCGATCGTCGCTCTAAAAAAAATTTAAGGTGACATTTTGTTTCTATACACTTCATCATTGTCAATTCTTTAGGCCGACTTCATATTATGACGTGAAATGATTTTTTGTGAAATGGCAAAGAACGATTCTGCCAACTAAAATCTCCAAATGTAGCACT
Organism: Macrobrachium rosenbergii; assembly: GCF_040412425.1. Classification (NCBI taxonomy): domain Eukaryota; kingdom Metazoa; phylum Arthropoda; class Malacostraca; order Decapoda; family Palaemonidae; genus Macrobrachium; species Macrobrachium rosenbergii. The sequence continues at coordinate 67,816,097 of NC_089742.1, read as the reverse complement.
GTAGTCAAGTGATCTAAATTTCAGCAAATGATATTTTATGGCAGATCAGATGACACCATTAACTGACATTGCTGAGACAGTACTACGATGCATTTCAGGGATATCATCATATTCTATTTCTAACTGATTTAGAGCTAACCTTAGTTTAGTTAGTTTGCGGATATCGATCACTTGCATGTTTCTTTCCTGCTGTTTACAGATAAAATAAGACTGGAATTATTTTTCATGATCATTGTTCATGCTGCCTTTTAAAAGTTAAAATCTATTATTTTTTACATAAGAATTTACATGGATGAAATTTAGTCAAATATGTAACCAACTGCATATAATATTAATGTTTGGCAATTTTTCATGTGTTTATTCGTAGCTTTCATTTTATAATACTTAACTCCACTAAACCGAAAAAATATGGAAGGACAATTTCATTCGTAATAATATCGCAATCTATTTCAACTAGTAACTTCATTCAGGAATCCGATGCTTTCCTAATCTTTCGCCTGCTCACACCAGGACATTGTAGAGAATGAAAAACAAACGAGAACACTGGATGATTTTCAGAACATGCGATGAACAGGTAATCGGAAGACCAGACGTGTAGTTAGTTGCCAGCTAGCAAAGCGCTGTCACTTGATCGTCATTTATCTTTATTTTGATGATATGAAAGCGTTTGGCGTAACCTCATTTCTGTATTTGTGGGCATCACGAATGATGATGGTGGTGAATGTTGGTGATAAGTTTGATAACATTATTAATGAAACTGACAATCTGCGTGTATGTAAAGAAAATATCTCGAGAACAAACGAACGATCGGATTATGAAGAAATCGTATGAAGACATTTACTGTGAGATTCCCTCGCCGTTTGATTTACTTTCTGCGTTGATTTTTATGTAATTTTTTCTTAGATTTCCCAGATTTCTCTTTCGATTCTAAATGATGCCACAAGTAATGCATTACCTACAAAAGGTCAGGCAAACGGGAGTAATATTTTCTCCGCCAAAGACGAGCGTCGGTTACGAAACATATGCTACCTTATATCGCAGATGAATGATATTTTTCGTTTCTTTTCTCCACTAGTTTTTAAAAACAACAGTAAGAAGACGAGAATTTGACACTATCTGAATAAGACGAAACCTTTGCGGAATCAAGGCGACTCTGGAGATAGGTGAAATGTCTAAGTTCAAGGATTACATTGGTAAGAGGATAAGCATAAGTGTAACACGAGAGAAAGTTGTGATACTGAGTGTGTAGAAGCCAGGAAAAGGAAAAATAAGAGCCAGGAAAGGAAAAAGTGAGAGCTTACGATTGCGGGATTTGCAGAACAAGAACCGGTGGTCGCACTAGGTGATTTAAATGCAAAAACAGCGACAGGAAAACAAGATGAAACGGAGGGCTGATATGAAATTCCTTGAGGAAATGTAAATGTAGAAAGTTTCGCTAAAGAATATTGGGAAAGGGGCGTGAATGAAAATAAATCATTTTCAAAGAAAGAGCTTAACAAGTATAACTGGGAAAGCAAGTTGGAGGGTGGCTAGAGGTATATATTTTAGTATTATTTCATTGAGGATAAATTTAAGTTATATAAAAGTTCAGGATAGAGGGGAATGGATGAAAGAATAGCTGTAAGAGTAATCAAAACAAGTTAGGGTGATGAAAAGGAAATAAAGAGAGCATATGAGTAGAAAACGCAAGATAAATGGGTTAGGATTAAAGGCAGAGAAGTTGAAGGAGTATATGGAAAGTGTGCAAAATACAAGATGGGGTCACAAAGTCAGCAGGGAGAGTTCCTGCTCTTCAGAAGGCAGGAAAAGGAAATGAATACAGTGACCGGTAGCATGAGGAAATGAAGAGTTTTGCGTTGAAAAAATAGAAATGTTTGAGGTGCAGCTGAAAGAAAGAAGGGAAGAGAAGTGAAGAATTATTATGTTAATTAAACGAATGATCAATCATAACATCTGATCTTGTGGGAAGAATGGAGGAAGATAGGTTGGTGAAAAGAGAACAATATTTGCAAAGTAATGTGAGGAGGGAGGAGGGGAAAACTAGAAAAGGATTGATACATGGTGCAAGAGGAAAGGAGCGTCATGATCTAAG
>NC_089742.1:67809005-67811505 GCF_040412425.1 Macrobrachium rosenbergii | reverse complement strand
CGGATAGATTTGCTTCAAAGCAAATGGGTGTTACAGACTAATACACACACAAACAAAGCCACTCCATCTTCTAAAAACATAACAGACACCTAACACGTCTCGACTGCCGACCTAACCGCGCAACGTCTCCTTGCTGCTGGGAGAAAGAGGCCTGGTGACTGGTACAATACATGTACATAAGCTACCGGGGTCTAAGCGATGACAGGCAGGGCAGCCGATCAAGACTACAAAGTCTACTCCAAAGCCAAATCAAATTCCTTCAAAAAGAAGGCATCGTGCTTACCCCATACAAATGGGAAAAAAGCACGGTAAAAAAAAAGAAGTACATACCTGTATGTGTTCTACTACGAAAGAGAGCCGTGAGATTCGACAGCATTTTGACTGAATCTGATTACATACTTCGCATCTACATGGATGAAATGGCAATTCATTTAAAAGCAAACATATTGCTTAGCATAACATCTGAAGTTTGTCCCTTCAGTTTTTTCCGTGCTGCTTAATAAAGAAAAATCAAGTGATACCACAAGGTCAGGCTCATCCCCTACAAGATTCCCATTAAAGTAACTTGTGTAGAAGTAAAATAACAATGTTCCATTTTCTGCATGTCAGTATGAGTTCTCAAACAACTCGTTAATTTACGTGCACTAATGCATGCATGACTATCCTACATTTACCTTCCTTATTTACATATGGATTTGAATATGACTGTATACTTATATATAAACACACTAAAACAGGCTTATATATATATATATATATATATATATATATATATATATATATATATATATATATATATATATATATATATATATATATATATATATATATATAAATAATATATATATAACCACCTAACATTCCCGGCGGCAAGGATCTTTAAAATCTTTCCTTTTATCGCATTCATAATTTTTCTCTTTAGCATAGCACTTGCTTTCTTTTTTCGCCCTTATTTGGTTATTTTAGAAATGAAAATAACTTACTCTTACAATCAGTTTTCTCTTAAGTGATAATAATCGTTAAGTATTCCTAAAAGGCAACGTTCTCGTCATTAATTATCTGCAGCCAGTTGGGGCTAAAACTTCCATTACCACAAAACCTAATTAAGGGAAATTAACGTTGCATTCCAGATTCCTTCAAAAGCTGTTTATTAAATTTCGGAATTTAATGGAACATTCACTCTTCTTATAATAACAATTCCGTGAACGTATGATCTTTCTTTGAAATTAAAAATGAACGCTATTAAATACGTATATTAGGAACTAGATGTTAGTTGACGGTGGTTTAGAAATTATGGCGAGATACAGCGGCTGAATTAGAACAAATTGATGATGGTTAACCAAGCATGCATATATATATATATATATATATATATATATATATATATATATATATATATATATATATATATATATATATATATATATATATATATATATATATGCATATGTGTGTGTGTGTGTGTGTAAGTGGATGTGTTCATGATTGTGTAAAGGATGATATTTCTACTATTTGAGAACAGACAAAACATACCAAATATGTAACAATAAATATAATAATCTTATTAAGAAATTACTCTAAAATAAGCGATTTGGTTATAATTAGAGAAAAAATGGTCTTATAAACTAATTAAGAAATTGTCCAGGGTCTACTTCCAATTAGTCTGAGATGTCCAAGCTTCATGGAGCTGATGGCAAGTGAACTTCATGCCAATTAATCAGAATCCACTTCTGAACAATTCATCTGGAAAGTTTAAATTAATCTTCAATGTTCCAATTTGATTCAGGCGGAGCTCTGAATATTCTTCAGTTTTTGTCCGTCTAAAAGCTTTCAAGTTTTTTCACGCGTTAAGGTTACTTATGAAATTCAAACAGACATGACTCAGAGCTATAGTCACTTTTCAATTGTATTGAAATTTCTAAGATTCGGCGGAATACCGTTAATTAACGAGAGACTTAAAATAGCCAAAACGTTTTGTAAATAAGTTATTCATTTACTTTCATTCTCTGTAAGAATGTAAAATATTTACATGTACAGAATGGTGTCTGTTGTAATCATTCGTGAAATCACGAATGTTTTAAGGAACTACTTTTATTTCAAGACAGGCGAGCTGAAATAAAATTTTAAAAAGTTCCCAGTAGATTTCTTATCGTTCTTTTCCATTTCATTCTTTGACAGTTCTCAGTAGATTTCTTTTCGTTTTTTTTTCCATTTCATTCTCTGATAGTTCTCAGTAGATTTCTTATCGACCTTTTCCATTTCATTCTTTGTTAGTTCTCAGAGATTTCTTTTCGTTCTTTTCCATTTCATACTTTGTTAGTTCTCAGTAGATTTCTTATTGTTATTTTCCATTTCACTCTTTGATAGTTCTCAGTAGATTTCTTACCGTTCTTTTCCATTCCATTCTTTGTTAGTTCTCGGTAGATTTCTTACCGTTCTTTTCCATTTCGTTCTTTGATAGCCAACCAAGGTAACCAGCTCTGGTGCTTCCGTTTTTCTT
>NC_089742.1:67796505-67804005 GCF_040412425.1 Macrobrachium rosenbergii | reverse complement strand
AACACGATTTTATAGGACTCCAGCAATGTAATATCGGGCAGACATGTGAGTTTACAAAAAAACTGGAATCTCCATAAAAGAATCATATCATTACCATTAATCTGTAATAATTGTTAACGATTATTGTCTTTATGTTCAACTTATAGCAGAAACGCCCTCATCTTAATCTGTGAATGTGTAGGTCCAGCAAACTCCTGAAAGAGCAAGGAGTAAATGTAGAAGAAGCCATGGAAGGAGAATTTCCAATGAACATTTCCACCCAGTGTAGTGAGGAGTACCTCGTCGAGGCCTTTTCGTTTAGAAATATATATGATATGATATGCGACTTCATGCAGCACCAGTTACCCATGTCTGCTATTCATCTTCTACTTCCTCTCCACCTCCAGTTAACTAAGAGACATTTTTATAGTTAGCTAAGACATATACCGTCCCTATTGGGGTCAAATGAGACCCACTGGCTTCCTAAGAATTACATGCCTGTATCACGGTTTCCTCGCCCGCGGATCGAATACGTGCCTTCTCGGTTATAAGCCTAAAGCGATACCATGATTGCCTAACTTATTTCTGTAAATTGAAATCAAAGCATCCGGGGTTACTAATGTCTTGAAAGGATTGAGAGTTAATTTTGAGAGAGAGAGAGAGAGAGAGAGAGAGAGAGAGAGAGAGAGAGAGAGAGAGAGAGATATGGTGGGCGAAATATTTTGAGAGAGATAAAAAAGATGGAGAGTTAATTATTTAGATACATGGTGAGAGAGATAGAGAGAGAGAGAGAGCTATATGTTTTGAAAAGTGAGAGAAATTTTACCATTTCTTGAAAACGTTGAGATTCGCTCAAACAAAAAAAAAAAAAGAAAAAGAAAAAGGGGAAAGATCTTACAACACCCAGAATGCTGTCAATGGTATTAACAGCGGAGCACTCTCTCTCTCTCTCTCTCGCCTGAAACCGTTGAACTTGTTAAAATGGGATTTGCCCAATTACTCAAGATGTATGTGTGTGCGCCTCTCTCTCCCTTTCCCCCACCCCTTTTCTCTCTCTCTCTCTCTCTCTCTCTATTTTTTTTCTCTCTCTCTCCCATTTGGGTCTTTTGAATAATCCCAACCTTTTGGAGGGAGCGTTCGCTGCCGGAGATTCTTTTTATGTTCGACTCCAAGTGGAGAAAATGTCACGCTAATAACACAGGCTGGATCTCGCCTCATAGTTGAGAATGGCATGAAAGAAATAAAAGAAGAAAATGATGGTGTTTTTGAAGTCTTTTCGCCCCTTCCTGTCATACAGCTGGTTTCTGAAAGCTCTCAGGGAATACTCTTTTGTTGAGCTCATTTATGCTTATTCATAGTCACCCATCAAACAGGTGGAAGATCTGACGATAAACACCTCTCACTAGCAGGTGGTTTACGCAGGAAGAAAAAGGTTATTATACTGAGTTCCGCAATAGACTTCAAATTTTCTCTTTTAGTATGTTCACTGAGAATAATATCTGGTTCACTTTCATGGGAAATGTGGACTTGGCTAGAATGCCTCTCGTGAGGTACCCAAACGTCTAATTATTCTGTTCTTGCTATTTGTCCTCTCAGCACATGCCAGTTTCGGTGTGCTTGTATATACAACATTTCAAATGCCCAGTTTCTTATCTCTTCTTTTATCTAATGTACTCAAGTTTGATAAGGGTTGTTTTTTATGGAGAAACTGTCAACCACAATTGAAAGTTGAGGGGACTTCTGCCTCGGGAGTTTAAGCACTCATGCTGATCTCAAGCCTGGATAAAAAAGGAGGATGAACCGTAGAGTGAACACTCCTCTCTGGTGAAAAACAAAGCAACATCACTGACACTTGTAACAAACCGTTTATGGGTCTGATACGAGAGGAAATGGGAGTAAAACTGGGTGAGTAAAGTGTAGCTGGAGTAAAACTTGAGAATATACCTAAATTTCAGAGACATTACTTTCTGACTGCCAAAGTGTAACCTAGTGGAATTAGGTATGCTTTTTTTTCTATATATTATACATGACAGTAAATAATATCAACTGAGTATATTCTTTTCATTTTACAATACACCCTTGGTGAGTGATTAAGGCTTTTAATATGGAAGCATTAAAAGCTGACATTTCTCAGTAGACAGATAAATATGTCTGCTGCTGGATATTAAACGTAAATTTAGAGAGGTGCATATACACACACATACCTCTAGGGGGTTGTATTGTTTGTGTCAATATAAGAACACAAACATCGTGCTTGGTATGTACCAAAATTTAGACAGTACATCACATATCTATCTGTCTATCAGTTTAATTCACTCCCATTGTATGGAATCGACACGCAATGCGGTCCTGAAATAATCTAATATGTGGAATATTTCAAGAGAGTTGCCAAAGTTTCCAATTTCAAGTTAAATTTCCTTGTCACTTCAAACTGCACTTTTATTATCTTAAACTGCTGTTTGAAAATAATATTAAACAAGTAAAAAATGCGCAAAGGTTCTTCGGCGCAATCGAGTTTTCTGTACACCGTATAATGCTGTATGAAACTCTCGATGTGCTGCAGTATGAAAATCTCAGTCACGACCGGGCAGCGCTCAGTTGCTCCCCAGATGCGGTCAAGTGAAGATGAATCGGCGGCTGGCACCTCTAGCGGCGCCAGACGCACGATCCATGGCTAATCTTAACCTTAAATAAAATAAAAACTACTGAGGCTAGAGGGCTGCAATTTGCTATGTTTAATGATTGGAGGGTGGATGATTAACATACCAATTTGCAGCCCTCTAGCCTCTGTAGTGTTTAAGAAATGAGGACGGACAGAAAAAGAGCAGACAGACAGACAAAGCCATCTCAATAGTTTTCTTTTACAGAAAACTAAAACATGTTTCAAGTACTGAATTATGACAGTTGCACAATTAGAAAACCGATCTGCAAAGCAGAAGGGTTTGACTACTACATAAATACCATATGTAAGTATAAGTCAAGATGACTACTGTTAATACAAGATCTCACAGTAGCATTAATCAAATGAAGTATAGTAATATCAAACTGTATCCTCTTAACGCCATGTTTAGTAATATGCTAATGAATATAATCTCTATTTTGGCTGCTGAAAAGATTACGGGTACTACCCTATGTATCCGAGTGTGAAATAATGATTTATAAGTAATTAACTATTTGATCATTTAATTTGTTTAGTAGACTAGCCATATGGTCTTTTGTTCTCATAACTGCTCGAAGCTTGCGAGCGGCTTTACGGTCACAGTGGAGAGAGTAATGATTATTCTTTGGAAGACGACAGAAAGGTCATCCACTTCTTGAGCAAGCTTCCAAGAACAGCGAGTCATATGCGTGAAGAGAATAACAGAAGCAAGAAATGCGTAGAAAATTACAACCAAATTATCAAATAAGTGGATCAACCAAGGTTGTAAGTATCCAAGAAAGCAAAAACAGAAATATTTAGAAACCAACGCGTCATGGAACTTCTAAGGAAGGCAGTTCCACTAATTTACACCAAAGGGAAGGAAAGAAAGACCTCTCGTACTGGGCACTTGAGTAGCATATCAATGGGCCACCTCAACAAAGTGTGAATGTTGACACTGAGGAACGATTAGCATGCACTAAAGGCAAGTACGGAAGTGTTCTATTCAGATGAACATTATGGAAGACGGCCAACCACAGTAGCTTTCGATTATGTGCTGTAAACACCTATAAACACCTATTGTTGGGAAAACGGAGACCATCAATTCGAACAACATTGTCAAGGAGATACGATTCCATGAGGCTGCTGATGTCTACGCAGAACAACACCTCAGCAATGGCAAAGAAAAGTATGTGGCATTTAATTCCCATCTCTGTTGATATAGGAACCAAAGGTAACTAAGTTTACGAGTTTAGCTCATATTTCATGGACTCCACCACTTCCTGATCACCCTCAAAAATCTGTCATATCTTACAAATGGGAACGAATAACTCCAAGGAATATACAACATATAGAATTTACCATCTGATTTTGAAACCCAACAATTATAACGCTACTCAAGACCATGGAATGGTGTCATTCGATAATTATGCTTATGAATTAAACAAGTAAAAACTGCGCCGAAGCTTCTCCGGCGCAATCGAGTTTTCTGTATAGCGTCTAATGCTGCATGAGCCGCGGCCCATGAAAACTTCAGCCACGGCTCGGTGGTGGCCTGTCCTATAGCGTTGCCAGACGCACGATCATGGCTAACTTTAACCTTAAATAAAAATAAAAACTACTGAGGCTAGAGGGCTGCAATTTGGTGTGTTTGATGATTGGAGGGTGGATGATCAGCATGCCAATTTGCAGCCCTCTAGCCTCAGTAGTTTTTAAGATCTGAGGGCGGACAGAAAAAGTGCGAACGGACATGTATTTCAAAAGATCTTTTTACTAAGAGGAAACAAGCTGACTTATATTTGTCATCATCATCACCATCGTCTCCAACGCCGTGTGACGCAAAGGGGACTCGGCAAAATTCCGCCACTCATGTCTTTCCTGTGCCTCATCTTTCACAAATCTCTCACCTTTGTGTACAGGAAATGTTTTGTCTTTCAGTATTAAAGGAAGACTACGAGAGATTTCTTTACATTTTCAAAGGGAATAGATGGTAGCAGCAAAACGAAAAGTAAATAGAAAATTAGAAATTTTCTTTTAGAAGACTGAAAAAGTCCTCTACAACTGCAGGTGAAACAAGTAAAAATATGATGTAAAGGCACTCTAAAGTAAGATGAAAACGATCGTCAATTGAAGAAAATCATGTTTTATTAATTTCTCATTCTCGGACGACTGTTTTCAAGAGGAATTACTCGGATGACCAAATTAGTTATCTGAAATTTTTAATTATCATTACCTAACTTCACTGCTAGTTATGCTTTTGTTTTACTTATTCACTGCTAGATCCCTAAAAGTATTGATAATATACGATAAATTGTTTTATTTCGTAAAGCAAGGTCCCTTTTCCGCATAAGATGCATTATACAATTATCCTTCAGTAATCCATAAAAGGCAAAAAACTTAATGGGTTCTTATTTAAGCGCCCTTGAATATTTAATTTCCTTACTAATAAATCTTAGTATCTAGCTTTGCTTATGAACGCAGCGCAAATTATAGCAAGAAAAGGTAAACGACGGGTCCATCTCGTTCTCAAGTATTTTAGTGAAAATCAGGTTATTACGATTTGGCACTAAGTGTATATAGCATCATTTTTAAAATGTTGTGATCTAGATGTTTGTGAAAGAAAGAGAGACGAAGAATAAGACGGAGAATAATGGTTGAAAGATGTCTGGAAGCGGAGGAACCTCCAATAACATGACTACAGTCCCAGGCTCTGAAAGAGGAGGAAACAGTTCAAAAGTAGTTTTGAAAATCTGACCATAAACTATAAGTCTTTGCAACTTCATCTTCGAATCTGCCATTTAGACACTGTTTATAGGAAGTACTCCAGGTCTTAATAGTGATAGCATTCGATTTTCAGCCGAGTATTAAAGCACCTCCTTTCACTTGTTTGCATAATGTAAGGACTTGTAACAGTTAAATACTGAAACAATCGTTCGAAAGATGGAGACTCAGTTTTAGAATTTATATAAAGTAACAAAAGGGAGTGATTATCTACATGTGTAAAACTTGAATTATTTATTAGCATTTTTCTTCATATGCAAAGGAAACTAAAGCAGACTAAAAAGAGCCTGAACTGTTAGGACCCATGCATTTGCATTCCAGATTTGAGTCTCGCATCAGGTTTATCAATGGCAAAATGATTCTCGTGACCCTTTATAATGAAGGAGTGAAAAAAAAATATAGCGCGACTTATAAAAACGAAAAATCGTAATTTCAAAAATAAGGAAGAATCTCTTTCTGTCGGAGGGGATTGGGCAAAACAGACAAGGAAAAGAACCTAAGAGCTAAGGTAACAGGTGCTGAATCAAGTGAATGATTAGACACTCTCAGTGGTTAATATTAATACTTGCAGCAGCTAATGTTCTCTCAAGGAAGCTATTATTAATGAGAGACAACTGGACCCCAGTGCGATCAAAAGTAATGACAAACGCGATCATTTAAACCAAGCATTCAGTCTGGCGATGGGAAGGGAAACAGTGAGGAGGCAAGATTAGGGAGCTCAAGTGTTTCAGAAAAATGAGGTTATAGAGTGAACATGTACCTAGCTCAATCACTACACACACACACACACACACACACACACACACACACACACACACACACACACACAAGAATATGTTATATATATATATATATATATATATATATATATATATATATATATATATATATATATATTTCTTGTTTTTGTGCACATACATACGTATATAAATACTTATCGACATCCGTAATCACACACACACACACAAATACACTTTTATCAGAATTACTTTTTTTTTCATTCACAGTCACCATCCATGCAATACTGCCATAAAGCAGAAATAGACCAACTAACCCTTCGTATCATTCCATTTTTGGCTCTCGTAAGTATTCCAAGTCTCTTCCTAATCTTCTGCACAGACTCTGTTACCTTCCACTTTCGTTATCTCTTCTGTGACTCACTTCTCTCAACTTACCATCATCTTTTATATTATCCCCCAGGTACCCCTTACAAATTACACAATTTTCTTCTACTATCCATATCAAAATTCACTGTTCCACGTTCCTTGTTGCCACTCACCCTCATAATCTTCTTCCTCACATTTACCCTCATCGTTCCTCTCTTGCCAACAGTCTCAAACTCTTTCATTATACTGTAGTCTGTACAGCCATTCATCACTATCCCCAATCAGTACTGATGAAATACGTTCATTTTCATCACGAAATTATCACCATTCAAGAGAATCTTTGATTATAGGAGCACTTACTTCAAACCTTTGTTCAGCAATGTTATCTGTGTTATTGTTTAAAGAAGAATGTTAACTGGATTTATTTCTGAACGTAGGGATTATTGACGATTTTCAAAATGCGCGGTATATTTAGTAATGATGAAGCTGACAAAAAACGTAAAAAACTGGCGAAATTATTAAAAGGAGCCTATAAAACAAATTTGCCAACACTTGTAATGACCCAAATAAAAATACTTACAAAAACAAAAGTTACAAGAGCTAATAGAATTGTTTGAATATAAACCTCAAAAGAAACACTGCTTTCACGATGAATAGAAAAGGCTGCGTAAACCTTTGATAAATGAACGCATAGTTAAATTATGACAATTATTTTAACTTTTACCATCCCACATTAATTTCTGATTCTTTCAGTGGATTAAAAAAGACCTCATTTCATAACTGCTTTATCTCTTTCGTTTCCCTCCATTCTACTGGGATGTAACGCTTCACATATTAGGGGGAAAATAACTCTACAGCCCAGGAAAACTTTTCATACTGATTTCAAACGATTTTAGCAAAACTGTCAGTTGAATTGGAGGCATTCGAGATGAAGTTCCCTTTTGAATATCATAATGGGGCTGTAGCCCTCTCTGCTGGCTTTATTTCGACTTGTAA
>NC_089742.1:67771505-67794005 GCF_040412425.1 Macrobrachium rosenbergii | reverse complement strand
CTCAATCGTACGTAATGTGTGTAATATATATATATACATATATATATATATATATATATATATATATATATATATATATATATATACATATATACATATGTCTGTATATATATGTACATATATGTATACACATATACATATATCATATATACTGTATATATATATATATATATAAATTATATATACTAAGTATAAATTATACTATAAATTAACTGTCGAATAATCAGGATTAATTCATTTTAATTTATAAATCTCACCAGTTTAAACATAATTAAGATGTACATATATATACACACATATACATATATCATATATACCTGTATATATATATAATATATATAAATTATATATACTAAGTATAAATTATAGATTTGTCTATAAATTAACTGTAACCGAATAATCAGGATTAATTCATTTTAATTTGGATAAATCTCACCGGTTTAAAGCGAAGTAATTAAGATGGTAAACAACTCAAAGTGCAAAAATGTTATATTCAAAAATGTTATAAAAAAAAGGGGGGTACGAAAGATCTGCAGGAACAGAGAGGTGTCATAGATAATTGATTAAGAAAACTCTGATATTTTCATCAAATCTCTTACAAATTGCAATTTGGTCTTGATCATGAAACAGAAACTATTTAAATTTCACATACGAGAATGATCAGTTTTCTATATCCTTTTGTTATGCATCGATAGTAATACTTTAGCTTGTTGAAAAATGGTTTTGTTAAGAACAGAATATAAATGTGAAAATTCTGTAGGAATCTGAGTTATGTTTTCATCCACGTACGTCCTCACTAATTACCTTGTGAAATAAGATAAAGGCAAAATAAAATTTCTCAGACCAGCTTTCTACGTAGCACACACTTTCCTCAAAAAACGTCCAGACCGAGCATTGATCTGAAGTGAGAGAAGAAACAAATAAACAATCAAGAAATAGGAAAAAAAGCCCCGGCCATAAAAAAATAAATCTAATAAAGGAGAACGCTCAGAGCTATCTTCCTAACAGGGGATCAGAAGAAACCGTTCTTTCTCTGTAGTTGTTTTATATTTCATTTCTTGAGGTCCGGGTCACTGAGGAACGTTTATTGCCTAGAGATTTGCCCAGCCTACGCTCAAACTGTTTTTATTTGTGGCATCTGGTTAAAATCATATTTCCATGTACATATGTTGTCAACACCGAAAAGCCACTGTCGAAACGTGGTGCCTTAGTAAACCAACACCGAGCGGAAATGTTCAATACTGTCATATATTCGAGCACACCCATATATATATATATATATATATATATATATATATATATATATATATATATATATATATATATATATATATATATAATATATATATATATATATATATATATATATATATATTAATAAACATATATATATATGCATGTATGTATGTATGCGTGCATAAGAATTCCCGCATCCACATAATTATAAGGATTACTGAAACCTACGACAACTAGATTACATGAATAATCGTGGATAAGAAAGGCTTTCGAGAGGAGGAGAAAGATGTAGGAAGAGTCGGCATACAAAAAGCGAGGAGAAAATGAAGATTATAAGACTGGTTTCATGAGGGGCACAGACTGGACAAAAAGAGCAGTAGACTCTTGACAGGCATCCATCAAGTAAGACTACAAATTAATTTCCTCGTCAGCTGATAATCCATCACTCGCAGACGAAGGAAAACCTAAAAGATATAGCGCTTTTATGCTTTTAAATACATACAAACACACAGACACACATACAAGACAGAAACATTCACGACTCAATAAGGTAATGGCCATCCAGTTTTCACCAAAGATTTTTAAGATGACGTTTCTAGAGCCAGGCCCTACTACAAGGAGGTTCGACGGTGTCTCATATTTCCTGGTGGACACCCATCTAAATGCTGACCAGACCCAACACTGCTCAACTTCCTTGATCGGAAGACTAACGGGATAGCAAACATATTGCTGGACGTCACAATATACTGATAGGATGGAGTGATAGAGGCACGTTACGTTATAACGCACTGTCCCTGTTGTATAAGCAATAAATATCATTAATTTATAAATTTCACCTTCATTACTGCCCTGAATAATCCTGATGGGTTCCGGCGCTTGGTCTTCAAGACCTAAATTTCATAATCAATCAATAACCAATGAATTAGTTAACTGTTGTTAGGAGTAGCCGAGGAAAGAACATAGTATATTAATGGCAACCTTTTCCTTAAATACAAGCTAATAACGGGAAAGACAACACCCACCTTCTTGGAATCCTCCTTTCTCCAAAGAAAAAAGCCATCCAAGTTCAAAACTATACACATACGTGTATGTATATATATATATATATATATATATATATATATATATATATATATATATATATATATATATATATATATATATATATATATGTGTATGTATATATATATATATGTGTGTGTGTGTGTGTGTGTGTGTGTGTGCGCGTGCGCGCGTGTGTTTGTGTGGGTCTATTTGCACCCGCGCAAAATTCCTTACAAAAAGTCGAGCAGTTGAGATCGTACCCAAGAATATGTGTCTTCAACCACAATTTTTTTTTATTCATATAAAGTCCATACAGTTAGGATTTATACAATTTTTTCGAGATTTCCTTCGATTTTTTTGAGAAAACAGAATTATGATGTGTACCGCACGAAGAGGACGAAACGCAATTGTTGTTTCTAGTGCCCTGTAGAACTATGAGACGCTACTTTAAAACGGTCTGAAATGGACAGTGTAAGCAACCGTATTATTTTTGTATCTTGCATATGTATTATTTGTTTACATTCTTTTGTTGAAAATTTTTGATTGTTTGTGTAATTAGCAAATCAGGACAGGTATAAAAAACAGAAACCTTTGCATTATAAATTTAATACTCTTAAGCTTACTTATTCAGGCTACATATTACAAGTGTTCCTTGATTAGGCAGTATTATTCAAACTTCCTTTGTTTCAATCATTATGTAAAGCAAATAAACACAGTTAGGCTATATATATATATATATATATATATATATATATATATATATATATATATATATATATATATATATATATATATATATATATATACACTTGCATTTCGTAACCTGAAGAAATAATCATAAGAATATTATACTATATATTTTCATTGCATTTAATGTTTCACATATAACACTATTTGTTGGCTGTGTTTAAACACCCAGCAAAAAGTTAATAAACAAATTTACACAAAACACTAGGCAAAGGAAATGATGAACAGCAAAAAAAAAAAAAAAAAAGAAAGGACAGAAAGTACAAAAGACGAAATTCCTTTGCGTGTTTTGCATTCCATGGAGGAACCTCTGGTATAAGCTATTTCTCGACCACTTGCTGCTGTCACAGAGACTGACACATTAATTTAGATGAACTGTGGCTACCGGTCAGGAGGCAAAACTGGAGAACCCAAATGTTAATTTCCGTTTTGAAATTAACAGAAATTCAGCCCTTGTTTAAATGCAGCCGGCTTTTATTTGGAAGACATTTTCCCTTGTGATTTAAGGACAGTAGGCAATTCTATTGTTTCCTTTCCTTTTGGTACTAGGTATTAAGGCATGGAAGATTTCAGTTGTGTTTTGGCATTCTGAATGCTAGCAAAACCGTGAGGGAATTATTTACCTAATCTAAATTGAATTGAATATGGTTTACATAAACACACAAGCAATACATATATATACATATATATATATATATATATATATAATATATATATATATATATATATATATATACATATACATACATATATACATATACATATATATATATATATATATATATATATATATATATATATATATATATATATATATATATATATATATATATACATACTGTATATCGGATGTTGAGTCTTACAGTGCCCAAAGCCCTTCCGCTAAACTTTGTAAAAATATATGTGAAATTAAGGTATTATACTATAGCATATTACACCATATTTCAAAGACTAGTAACCAAACGACAGAGGAAATGAAAATGAAAACTTGACTTACAAACACGTTCGTACATATATCGGCATCTATAATTTTAATTGACGTTCTTGATGCATAAGTCAGGTGAAAAGACAACGAACAGCTATTATTAAAATTAATTAATCACTAGAGTTGAATCAACATAAAGTACGTGTATTTCAGTCAAAGAGGTTTTCTTCCAGAACTCTGTTCCAGGAAAATGCAAGGTAGACGGAGAGTCTAAAAGGAATTAGGGAGCAAAAGGGGGGAACACGCAACACAAAGAAAGAACAGAAAGAATATGCAATCCACTAATGATTCTAATTATTCTAATTGCTCTTTTCTTGGGCACTTAATTTCGTTCTGGAATGCCTTTGTTACCTTTCCTCGTTCCTCATTGGAACAGATATTGATGTTAACTGACATTTATTTCGTTGTATTCATTGACAAGGTTTGTCAACAGTCACAATGACAACGAATTCTAAATCTCACTGGGAATAAATGAGCGAAGGCCAGGTAACTCTGAATATCATATAACACCAAAAAAAAAAAAAACCTGTATGAATAATATTTGGACGGCGAAAATATTTTTTTAAGCGTTCATCGAAAACTAACAGGAAAATGATTAATAAATAAAGGAAATGAATATTTTCTTATGAACATTTGTTTAACTGAGCTTAATTTCCAAGGATAAAGCAATCGTTTCACCATTCACGTTTAGCAGGTAATTCATATATTACTTCGGCTGGGAGAGCACACAGACTTTCCATTAATGTAAATTACTCTAACTGTTCACAATTTGTAAGTTAATGTACAGGTAAGCATGACGTCAAGAGTTCAGTATGCAACTATTACATTAATACAAAAAATCCAAATTTTTCCCTTAGGAATAAGTATTCACAAACAGTTCAAGCTAAGAGATATCCCGTTTGCACTTCAGTGTGGTTAATACAAACAAACAGTTATCATACATATTCAAATTAAAGAGGTTACGAGATGTGGAACCTTGTGGGAATTTATCCTGAAATCCTCAACATTATCACTTTGTTTGAGAAACGTCTCTTTTCTGTATAGCTGCAGACCACAGCTGCCCTTTCAGACATTTTACTTAGGGTTCAGCTGATAAAACAAGTAAAAAATGCGGCGAAGTTTCCTCGGCGCAATCGAGTTCAATACATCGTATAATCAAGGCCACTGAAAATAGACCTACCTTTCGGTGGTCTCGGTATAATGCTGTATAAGCCGCGGCCTATGAAACTTTAACCACGGCCCCTTGGTGGCCTGACCTATATCATTGTCAGATGCACGATTATCGCCTTACATAAAATGAAAACTACTGAGGCTAGAGGGCTGCAATTTGGTAAGTTTGATGATTGGAGGTGGATGGTCAACACACCAATTTGCACCACTCTAGCCTAGTAGTTTTTAAGATCTGAGGGCGGACAGGAAAAGTGTGGACAGAAAAAGTGCGGGCGGACAGACAAGCTAAAACTAAAAAGATTGAAAATTGTGAGGGAAAGTCGTGCGACCTTTCCAGCACTTCTGATGAGCAAGCTCGCTCAAATATAAACTACATAGTACCCGTTAACTTCCTTACCGTTCCACTTCCACGAAATTTTAACGATAGCGCATAACCTTAGTAATTAATTAAATCAACAACCTAACAATTAAATGAGACATTTTCAGATTATCGTTAAACTTCCATTATTGCGCTGAAGGGTTTCTAACGTCCAAGTATATATTCAACTAATGAATTTTACCATAACTGACAGCCATTTTGTGTTGTATAATGAGGCAATTAGCAAAAGCAATTTCCAGTTCGATGAAATCGACATTTCTTGTTCAAACGTGATGTCTACCTGACGTTGCATGACTCAGAATTTTTTTTATTACAAACGAGGTTTCGCCAGATGTTTGCTTCATCTTTACAGAGGCAAATAACATGAAAAAACGTTGAGAATTTTTGGTATCAGAAAATTTCACAAACAGATTTTATTTGTAATTAGATGCATTATCTATACACTCATCGCTTTCTATTTTTACAAACACGCTCACACACACACACACACACACACACACACACACACACACACACACACACACATACATATATATATATATATATATATATATATATATATATATATATATATATATATATATATATATATATATATATATATATATATATATATATATATATATATATATATATATATATATATATATATATATATATTTGTGTTACAAGAGTAAAAATAGGGACAATGAAGGTAACGCCCTTTTCCATAACACAAAAAGGAGACTGGAAGAAGGTTATAACAACCCTATGACGAAGGATAAATGGAGACAATACCCGATATATAAAGTTCTTCACTTCTCCTTTCTGGCAGTTCGTCTGTTTATATATATATAAATGTATATATATATATATATATATATATATATATATATATATATATATATATATATATATATATACATATATATATGTATGTATGTATGTACGTACGTATATTCATTATACATATATATACATATACATACACGTATAGAGTATGTGTGCGTATGTGTAAGTGTGCGCATACGTTAATGAGTGAGTTTAATCAAGCAAAAAAATATATTAATGATCGCACAAGAAACAAAATGCTAGAGTAAATACATAAAACCGCATTTACAAAAGAACTTCCTGATGGCAACTTCTCTTTATTAACTCTGAAATAATATGGACAAGAGAACATAAAGAACCGAGTACAAAGAAGAGGAGGGAGAGAAAAGTAACAAAAGAATGACTTTTAAAACCGAAATCATCGTGAATTCAGCTGTAAACGAAATACTTTATTCGGAACGTCGTGCGAATTTTTATAACCAATAAAAAAAAAGTTCGTAGTAAAGGTGACGTAGTTTATTATTATTATTATTATTATTATTATTATTATTATTATTATTATTATTATTATTATTTACCGTTAAACATTTTCCCCTGTAAACTGAATGACAACCACGTCTCTGTTCATTTCTTTGTGAAATTCTACACGTACATAGTATCACAAATGCTGAGAGAGAGAGAGAGAGAGAGAGAGAGAGAGAGAGAGAGAGAGAGAGAGAGAGAGAGAGAGAGAGAGAGAGAACCCTAGCTTGCCTATACCTAATAAAATCTACTTTTATTATATTTATATTTCATAAACTCTAAATACAAGCCCTCTCTTTTATCCGTATTTTGAATGTCTACATTCATTCGAATTCGTCTAGGAGAGTTTGAAAAGCTTTGATGATTAATCTGCTGATCATACATTATATCATATGGTTTATTTCACTATCGAAATCCTTTCCTTCATTACATTGACAAAAGCTTTATATTTTTCCTGATCCGACTATGTCTGGGATAATGTTCTCATACTCTGTGTTTTTCTCTCCTTGCTTTTATCGAGGTATGCTGACAAGAATGTAGTTCTTCTAATCACTGACGTGGCTTTTACTTACGCGATAAAAAATAATCTGAAGTGAAGACAATATTTTAGATGCTACTCGTTCGACTAAAATAAGTAATCACTCTCCTGGATGGTCTCATACCGTCCACCCGGCATCCACATGCACTTGAGAGTAGAAGCAACTTTTGAGCCGCCAAGTTCTGTGTCAGTTGCTTTCTTTATACAACCAAGTTGCAGCATTTCCGTTGTCGTTTCTTTTTCTGGATTCCTAACAACTCCCATCGATTACGCCTTTTTTCTTTTGGTTACGTGGACCTTCGGATATTGCATAAAAAATATTAAGTCATGTGCTCGTGGATACTGTTAACGTATAAGCCGGATTTGAAATTAAAATGCTAACGCCTTTATGTTGTTTCGTGAAAAATAATAACAGTCAACACTATTTTCTCGCAGGAGCATAAAAACACATCAAATTTCTATAATTCTGCATTTGGTTTTCATGGCCAATGTTCCTAATACTTCGATAATAAGCAAGGTAAAAATGAGAGTAAAAACTATGACAGGTGGATTCCAAATTCCGTTCAATTATAATGTTTCCCTCTCCTATGATATATATCTATCATAAAAAGCAGGGAATTTTTGGCTGGTAACAGAACTACGAAGAATACATGTTTTTATACCCTTAAAAGAATAAGGATTATTATAAATAAAGATACGGGTTTCCCTAATCAATGGTATATGTTTCCAGAACAAACACTAACACACACACTATATATATGTAATATATATATATATATATATATATATATATATATATATATATATATATATATATATATATACATATATACACACACACTGTATACTGTATATATATATATATATATATAAAGTATATACGCCCTTCTAAGCACATACTTTAGAATGAGTGAATGAATAAAGCAACATAAATAAAGCAACATACCAGCGGTTTTTGTTTGTCCCTTGAAGACTTTAGCCTTGAGGATTGAAGGAAGTACTCAATATACTGAAAATGTTGACGGTATTTTGTAGATGCCACGTGTGCAACAGGTATTGACGAATTTATATGTATATATATATGTGTGTGTGTGTGTGTGTGTGTGTATGTGTATGTGTGCGTGCGGATATGCATGAGTTAAAAATTTTAACATGGCAGAGGTTAGCACATAAAAGCAGATGAATCTAACAAGGTTCTGAGGCCGTTTGGTCACTTAAGGAGAATGGAGACCACACAATTAGGTTAGTGAGAATTCGTGGGTTATGGAACGAAACAACGCTCTCCACAAGAATGCGCGAGAGCGTTTGAAGATTGACCAGTGGCACAATTCGTGTAAGGAGGAAGACCAAATGCTTTTTAGCCATTTGTGTAAACTCTTGACTCTTCAGGCAGAATATTTACTGGACAGAACTATTATCTTTTCCTTTTTTTTTGTTACTGTAGTGGGCCCAGGGCTAATTCCTGGCCAAAGTAGAACGGAAGAAGAATATTAAGAATATATATATGTATATGATATATATATATATATATATATATATATATATATATATATATATATATATATATATATATATATATAATAAGTATGTATGTATGTATGTATGTATGTATGTATGTATATACTGTATGTATGTATATGTGTATATATATATATATATATATATATATATATATATATATATATTTATATATATATATATATATATATATATATACTGTACATATACTGTACAGTATATATATATATATATATATATATATATATATATATATATATATATATATATATATATATATATATATATAAACACACACAATCACGAAAGGAAGCTGCCTTCAAAATTTTCTTCATATGAAAATGTATTTGTGTGTGTGTGTTTGTGTGTGTGTGTGTGTGTGTGTGTGTGTGTGAGAGAGAGAGAGAGAGAGAGAGAGAGAGAGAGAGAGAGAGAGAGAGAGAGAGAGAGAGAGAGATTAGCCATATTATGCAAAGAGATTTCTTCCTCTTGAAAACACTGCATGATTATAACCTTGCAATTCAGGAAAATGATGTCTTTTTAAATATTCACCATAAAATACTAAAAACCTAAAATCAGGTTAATGTTCAGTATCAAAAGTTTTATACTAAAAATGCGTGTCAGTTTGAAGGCATGTAATTCTGTGTTTGTTAACTATAAAAAGAAAGCATACAACCAGGTCCAATTCTTAAGAATAATTTAGATCTTGATCAGGTCAGTCAAACTTGGCAGCAGTGCTGATGTACCCTGAGCTAAAAGAAGATGTCAAAACGCCATCTTAGCTCTAATGTAATTAGCTACTGATAAAGAAATATAAAAGTGATAAATGATTCAATTAGGCTAATTAGAAAAATATACGAAAATCATCTGCTGCTCTAACTGTTCGTTAAAAATACAATCTTAACAACTGGAGTCCAATAACCGACTTTTCGCAAAAGAGGAAAATTGATCCTTAGCATTAAGAGACTACGTAGCGGCAACTCCAAAGATACAAAATTTAGAAAGAAAGAAAGAAACATGAAATACAAAGTTCTTGATTACAGGGGCCATTTGTACTGACTTGAGCTGCTCTTCTGGTGTCTACAGGAGCCCAGCTCACTGTTACCTACTATTCTCCCCTGGGTCGTGCGAAGGGCATATCCAAGCCATCCCCATCCCCCTTTCATCATTATCTCATCAACATAGGGAACTTCTGTAATTTCTTTTATGGTATATTTTTCTCACTCTATCCTGCCATCTGACCCCTTATTTACCCCTTGAAGCTTTATTTTCAAATCGATAAAATCTTTTAGATCAGATATAGTTTCACTGTAATACCATGATTCGTGTCCATACTGACAACACAAATCTTAACAGACTTATGCGTAATCTTACATTTGGTTATTTGATTTCCAAATTTTATTCTGCCTGCCCATTGTTTGATTTGCCTCTTTTAAGTCTTAATAAATTCCAGCCGAAGAGTATCTTTACCGGATTTCACTATTTCTAAATGTGTGAAAGATTCAACCTCATTAATCCTTTATCCATTTAATGTGATTGCATCGCCTTTTATTTAACGCATCCTAATTTCTTCTGTTTTTCTTAGATTTACTCTGAAGCCCATCTCTCTAGATATATGATGGTTTCTATTAAGTAAGCTGCGCAAACCTTGTGGAACTCTGCTGATTAAAACAGCATCATCTGCATATTCTAAGTATGTCAGCTCCAATGTAAACGGTCGTTTCCATCTCCGACTCGTTATAAAAGGAGGAATAACATTCCCTTGTAGCACCGAACTACCTGTAACAATTTCATTTTACGAGACCTTATCAGCATTAACTTTGCATCTACTTCGTTCATGGCTAATTTCAATTAGCCTTACATACTAGGAATGCCATAAGAATGAAAGACCTTCCAAAATATTGGTTTGTGGGCATTGTCAACTTCCTTCTTGCAATCAACAAAGCCACCAGAGGGCATTTTTAAATTCCATATCCTGCTGCACTCTACCGTACGTCTTAACACAAATACGAGTATTAGACCTATGCAACTCCTGCCCTTTCTAAGAATAGCCCGTTCATCTCTAAGCTTTTCATAAATTTCTTTCTCCAGTCCCTGTATCTACCACATTCACTCCTTGATACCTTTGTTATTACTTCTATCTCCCATTCATCCTTTACTATGACCTTCAAGTCCCATTCCTCATTCCATTTTATACAAAAACGTTCTTGTGGTACGCGAGGTGTCATTTCAATTTCAGCTTAATTTATCTATCTACTACGTATCTTGCTGATTCCACCTCAAACACTGAATTCATTCTCTTGTACATTCAAGTCTTCTTCAGTTTTTAGTGTATCAGTTAAATTATGTCCCTCACATATCTTATCGACAATGAGCAAATTAAGTTGAATTCTATCGTCATGGGATAAGAACGCTAAAATGTACGGACATCTCTTTCTACTTCCTTGCTTAATTCTTACTAGTCTGTAGAAGCTCGGCATGAGTGTTTTTGGCCTTTTGGTTCATTCCTCAAGAAAGTATGCTACTGTAGCTGCCAAAGAGGCTACTAATACTACTATTAGTAACCTGATGTTGATAACGATCCTAACCAGGTATAAAAAAGGTCATTTCCTCTATGTTACCGCCCTCAAGACGAGAAACGCTACAGTCATCAGTTTTACTTCGTTTCACCCAGTCCTGCAATAAGAGAGACCATTCAGTTTGAGTCTTCAAGCAATTAGAATTCAACTTTGAATAGTGGCGAGGGAAAAAGAGAGAGAGAGAGAGAGAGAGAGAGAGAGAGAGAGAGAGAGAGAGAGAGAGAGAGAAAACATTCGCTCATTCTTCCAAAACGCCAATTTGGGAGGGTTACCGTGTTGTTTCTTCATTTGTACGGTAATTTAGATGAACATCGAGTAAACAAAGTTAATCTTTGTCCCAGAGGCATTTAATTTGCAGGGCTACAAATGGTTCTATTTGTCCGTAACGAAGACGAATTGGGTAAAGTAAAGGGTAATATGTTTACTCTCAAAGTACCAGTGATGCAGATCCAGCAGAGAGCACTTGTTTTGCAGCATTTTCCAGCAGATGGGGTCGTCCATCTAAACAGCACATTTTGTTTTGGATCCGCGCTTTATTTTGTCGACAGACATTTTCAAAACTTTAGGCAGGACAATGTTGCTCCAATCATTACCAAATTGCAGGAGTTTTGTATTTAAGGTTAAAGTTAGCCATAAGTTTTGTATAAGGCCTTGTTTAAAGTTGCATGGGCCGCGGCTCTTTTGTTTAAAGATAGATAGTTTTTTGTGTTGCTTGTTCTTTGTTCAAATGAATCAGTGGTTCAGATCTAGTCGTTACTAATATGATTTTGGCAATACGGTTTGTTAAGATAGCAAAGCAGATGGCCAGTAGGCAAGAAAGGTACTTATGAAAATTGGATGATGATATCTCTGAAAAACTCATTAGAGGCTTTGTTTCAATGTCAAAAGTACTGCAGTTCTTTATCTGACATTTTTAAGCTTAAAGCTCTTTGTATACGTCAATTATCTTTACCTCTCTCTCTCTCTCTATCTCTCTCTCTCTCTCTCTCTCTCTCCACTGTAAGGTAGCCTTGTTGTCTCATTCATACCAACAGTAATTTACGTCACACTATCAAGTGTCACATCTAAGAGCCGATTTACAGTCCCCTCCCATAACATTCTTTTGTTTAAAGAGTTTTTTTGTGTTGCTTCCCAGTGGTTAGATTATACCACTTTTCCTCCAGACCAGGCCAAGGCAAGGGAATTGGATGCTTATCTCTAAACTCATACACAAGAACACCCACATTCTACACACCCTCACGCATTACATGTATATATATATACATGTGTGTGTATTTATATATAATTTTTACATACAGTATATATATATATATATATATATATATGTATGTATGTGTATGCACGGTATATACACATATATATATATGTTTATATGCACATTTCTATCTTTTTATATATATATATATATATATATATATATATATATATATATATATATATATATATATATATATGTATATATATGTGTGTGTGTGTGTGTGTGTGTGTGTGTGTGTGTGTGTGTACATTTGGATGTGCAAGGGAATGTGCAAGTAAGTGAAGAGTTTACAAAAAATGTGAATATGCGTAGTCGCTGTGGTAAAATCTGGCCAGCTCTTACAGTTCTCCACCTGATCAAGTGCGAAGTCAAATTTACAACTTTGATGCTGAGCATTGTCATATATATATATATATATATATATATATATATATATATATATATATATATATATATATATATATATATATATTCTTTTTATTTTATTTATTTATTTTTTTGCTTTTACTAAAAGTTAGTGAAAGTATATGACCTGTGTGTCATATAACCTTTTAGAAAATCTAAATAATGCTAAAAAAATATTCTCTAGTTATGTGACGGCAGAAATCTATTATTGGGAACAGTGTCCTTAAAATAATCATTTTAGCAGCGTCACCTGAACGTCACTTACATACTCTCGTCTTCACTCCGGGTCATGATACAGAAATAACTTATCCCAGCCCCTTTATTAATACACACGCTGGACATACAATTTTCTCTTCTTTTTTTCCCCCTTGCATAATCTATTTGTCTCCACGGTGGAGCGACCGGGGAACTTGAACCCAAAGGGGAGCGTTCCATTCGCATTAAAACGGCAGCACCATTTCATCCATAATCGTTTGCTTGGCACACGGCGCAAGGAAATGCTCATTTTCATTATAACCCTGTTGCGCTTTTCCGCGATTTACTCGATATTGCTTTTCCTAAGTAACACAATACATGGTGTCATATGCAGGGTTTTTCTTCTTTTTTTTTCCGAATTTTGCACTTCTATCTTTTCCGAATTTTCGGTATGTAGTATGAGCATACTGTATGCTTATGGCTGGAATTTATAAATATATATATTTATATATATATATATATATATATATATATATATATATATATATATATATATATATATATATATATATATATGTACATTATACTATATAAATTTATATTGCAAATTATAAATGGAAACTTCACTATACTGTGTGTGCACATATACACACACACACATACACACATATATATGTGTGTATGCGTGTGTGTGTATAGTTTGTGTGTGCTTATGAATATGTAAGTGTATTTCGTATTTCGTATGCATAGCCCTGAGTTGATTGACGACTAAACAGACAAAATTAGGACTACAGGCAAGAGATTGAAAAATCCTCATTGTTTGTTATACTCTGCATAAAGAGAGGCAAAAGGATTTTTTATGATAAACAGAGAAAGTTATAACACTAAAAACCTCAAGAATTTTTTCGTTTATGTAGCATTTAAGAACAATACTGTAATGAAAGAAGCACTTACTAAGAACTCTCCCGACAATATTCATGGATGTATATATCAAATCCCACGTAAGTCGTGTGACAATTTTTATAATGATCAAAATGGAAAACCATTGCAAAAAAATGCAACATCAAAAAATGTTCAAGATTTGCACAGGAGAATAGAACATTTTCTTCATGTTAGTGAATACAATCATCCCATATACTAGATAGAGGCTAAAAACGTAGTTTATTTTTATTTCAATACTCAACTGGAAAGAAACATTATATAGTCCAGTCTTACGAAAGAAAGCTTTCTTAACAGTATAAATATCTACCAGGTAATGTATAAACTCGATCCATTTGCTTCAAAAGAAATATGTAAATGCAAAGTTTACCTAGGCCTACAGCAGAGGCGTGAGCCCACCCGCACTGATAAACAAGATTTGTAAAAGGAACCCTGTCCTCAGATGCTAAATAGCCTACTGCTCCTCGCTCCTTTTCCACTGATCAGCTAAATACTTTTTCCAGCCGTCTGTAAGTGCGCTTGTCCTGAGGCTATAGCATGTACTTATATTGTAAATTTCTATGGTTCAGTCCTCTTCAAAAGGTGAACAGTGTAAAATGTAAAATATACAGATATATAGATAGACTGTATATACATACTATTAATTTATTATGCTTAAGTTTTCTGTTATGGGTCTGGACACAGAAAGAACAGCGAGACATGAAAACAAAGGTCTCGAACCCAGAACCCCGACATGAGAATAAATAAGAATGAAGTTTTACTGAAAAGATTAGGTTTCACAGGGCAGCTGGAAATCAGTGGCCTAAATTTTGCTTATGAAATGTTTAACATACATTTGCGCGAGCACCTTCCCTACCCATACATGTATGTATGTATGTGTGTATATATATACATACATACATACATACATACATACATACATACATACATACATACATACATACATACATAAGCAAATATCACACAATTACGTGTGAAACAGAAATAAATATCTGACTCACATCGAGATCGAACCCAGGTCTTTCAGTTGAAAGGCATGGTTGCTACTAACTGAACCACACAAGCCGTAAAAGAAGTTGGAACCAAAGTACCACCGTACCTATGGCTTTTACGAGCGAATTCTACACAACAATTCTTTTGTGACGCGTGAGGTTCAGTTGGTAACGCCCTTGCCTTTCAGTTGAAAGACCTGGGTTCGGTCCTGATGTGAGTCAGAAATATATATATATATATATATATATATATATATATATATATATATATATATATATATATATATATATATATATATACATACGAAAATGTATATAAAAAACGAATTAAACTGATTATATGGAACACATTTTTGTATTAAACAAATACCTGTGGGACAAATTCATTCACAACTACGACTTCAGTGGGGTTTAACTTATGTCAATTCGAATTCTAGCTTCAAATGAAAGTTAATTAATTGAGAGAAATAGTGAATGAGCCGCACAAGTTTCCCCACTTCTAAAGGTGCCAGTTATATTTGCGGACTTGTCATGATAAGATACTTTGGCAGCATTGTATTTTTTTGAGTTCTACCAAATGACTGCAACCGGAACACTTACACAGGGGTGGATTTAAGACCTAAAAGTAGAATTATAATCATAGATAGCCATGCCCCAGTAGAATCATATGATATTATTTTATAATACATATAATGAAAAGTAAATATATTATGATGTAAAACCAAAAGCCAAGCACTTAATCATGATATATGTAAAACGTTTAAACAAACAATAGCGGAGGAAATTAGAGAGCAACTATTTGTCTATGAGAGAGAGTGATGCATGACATCTTTCATTAATTTGACAATGGTGAAATTTTCCACAAACCTTGGAATAACTGAAAATTCTTCCTTACTGATGTATGAGGCAATTTTTAAAAGGTAGAAAATAATAAGTTAGTTAGAAAGCTACGGACTGAAGCAAAATATATTATGTACTTGAAACATATGAAAGGAAAATTAATATGACACAAGGGAAAGATGGCGTACATATCTCGTCCAACTCTTGTGGACTTGCCGGCAGTACACAATGGGAATTTAGACCAAGTTCTGTGAAAATCGGCAATATCGGTTTATACAAAGAGTAATCCCCCGTTGGAACGGTTCAGTGACTTGATTCTTCCCTTCTACTGTCAAGCCCTAGAAATCTCTCTCCTCTTTTCATTTCCCTGACTTATTATCCTTCATCCTTGAAGAGGCCGGTCTATTGCTTCTTTCAGAGTTAAGCGTCTGTTTTTCCCTTTACTCCTTCTATTCCCTTTCTCCTTTTACGTTTTCTTTGGTAGATGGGGGCAAAGATGCATTATGGCTTCAATTTTTTAGTACCACTGGGTCTGCCAACAAGAAGAAAAAGAAAACGAGTTCACCCTAAACACACGCTAGCATAACAAAGATTTCGATCTAAGCTATTCAGTACCGTTCTTTCTAAGAAGCGGCTTGTTATCAGTTAAAGAGGGAAGTCCATTAACACTTTTCCTAGGATAACGGAGCTTGATATTGGTAGCCATGTCTATTCCGTCTCTCAGGTACGTCTGTGAACACACACACACACACATGTATATATATATTATATGTACATACATATATATATATATATTATATATATATATATATATATATATATATATATATATATATATATATATATATATATATATATATATATATGTCAATCACTTGTCTACCAAACGTGGATTTACAAGATTAACTGGGAAGTTGCAAAATTCTTACATGGGGATGATTCAGACTACATCTTCATGTCTTGGCTGTGTAGAATAATTGAAACAATAAGTAACATAATGCATTTTAAAGTCAGAGATGTTAGGTGTAAGAAATGCAAAAAACTGAATACGAGGAGTGATGGAACTGTTAGCAAAAAGGTCGTTGCAATTAAAGCAACAGCACACTTAGGGTAAACACGACACTGATTATGTTGTAGGGTTACCGATACGCTACTGATAAGGTCTCCTTGTAGGTTAAATACTACTTCAAATAGAATTTCGTTTTTGATTTACCAACTAAAGGATGAATGAGAAACAAGCAATTGGTGGATGGGTGACCACAACAATTTGATGTGTAAAATATCATGACATGTAAGAATGTATACATACATAATGTACAAAAAGTTAAGTATACCTTAGTTTTACCAGACCACTGAGCTGATTGACAGCTCTCCTAGGGCTGGCCCGAAGGATTAGGCTTATTTTACGTGGCTAAGAACCAACTGGTTACTTAGCAACGGGACCTACAGCTTATTGTGGAATCCGAACCACATTATAGCGAGAAATGAATTTCTACCACCGGAAATAAATTCCTCTAACTCTTCATCAGCCGGCTGGGGAATCGAACTCCGGCCCAGCAAGTGCCAGTCCGCAGCTCTACCGGCTCACCCAACGAAGAGCTACATAATGTACATACATATATACGTACATACATACATTCATGCACATATACATACACACATATATATACAAATATATGTACTGTACATATAAATTAAACTATGAAAATTTTATATAAAATTTCAATATTTTGCCCTCAGAAGGAAATACGTGTAATAGTTGAGAACAAAGCTATTATTTCACATATCACGTAATATCTGCACCAGTGTGTACCATATTTCATCCCCTGGTATTAGTTCTCATGGACAGATACCGTCAATAAACGCTCCAGAAACAATGAATGTTAATATCGGATATGCAGCCTCACTTCCGTTTGTATTTATTTTGTCAAATAATTCCTCTGGTACCGACCGGGATGTCATATACGTATGCATAGATCTATTACGTTCTGAGGGACTGGGAACTTCGCCCAGCTAGTGACCTTGATAATATATTCACTCTGGACATGTGTTCATAGATATGTTATTCATAGCCGTTATAATTGTCTATAAATATGACATGCCTTCCACATCAAACTACAATGGGTGTTTCTCGGCTTACGTCTTATTCATAGGAAGATCCAGCGAATCTTGTCCTTATGAATAATGAAATATATCGGCCTTGGATTCATACCGAAAACAATCCACATGATCGCAGTTACTCTCATTTATTATTGCTGTTGTTATTATAACTCCTCAATAATTGTTATTATTGTCCGCAGTGCAAGCATTAGTAGCGTTACTAGAGGTAGTATGTTCGTCAATTAAAGTAAGAGGATCAGCAGCGTTATCAGCACTAGCAGCAGTTACAGGGGCAAGAGATCATCTTCTCCTTATAGTCTTCCAGTTCCTATTCGAAGTGTTTCCACAATCCAATAATCTGGAACTGCCTTATCGTCCTGTATTCATTGCGTTTACACTGTCGATTAATCCGGCTGTATGAAGTATTATAAATAACATCTGTAATTGCAGTTCTGTAAAAATTATAGTATAAATGACAGTCTTCATAATTTTAAGAAAAATTTGCTAATTATATTTTTTTTATGGTTGGCACATTAGAAAACATTCTTTAAGCAATGGATGAAGACTGTGATAAAGTAAGAAGTAAACTAGAGTAGTTGGGAGGTAACTACTCTGGTTTACTTCTTACTCTATCATAGTCTTCATCCATTGCTTAAAGAATGTTTTCTGTTTTTTTAACTGTTAAAAAGACCACGCGCCCCCTTTAGTGTTAAACTGTATAAAAGTTTATTTGGCAGTGTTACATAAGTGAACGAGTTGTTGTAATGATACCAAATCAATCGCGCTGCTGGACTATGCCCTAATTCATCTAACTCACCTAACTACCAATTAAGTTTTATTGTCGTCGTCTGTGTATATATATATATATATATATATATATATATATATATATATATATATATATATATATACACACACACACACACACACATATACACATATATATATATATATATATATATATATATATATATATATATATATATATATATATATATATATAATTCTCCAAATTTGGACATACTTGTCAATCCAAAGCCTTGAATTTTCTTTAATTGATAATTTCTCATTAAGAAACAAAAACTGCTAGCTATCGACTTCTGTTGTAACAACAATAGGCTTGCGTTATTTTGTTCCCGAACACCACTAGAGAAAAGAAAAAAAAACAGGATTTATACAATTAAAAATACCAAGATGACAACATGCATCCGGAAAGACTTCACAATTCAGACTCGTCGCCCAACTAATTGCTTGCACGGTTGGAATTGGATTTTTAGTTAGGAAAAGATATTAGTTGCATGTGAGAAGTAAATTGTAATACCTAATTGCTCTTTGCCTTTTGTAACCTTGGTGTCAATACGATTGAAGTTAATATTTGCTAAATATAGTGTATACTTTGGCCCGATTTGGCCTGGCCATTGAACGGAATAATTATTTTTTCAGGATTAATGTATCAATTACGGAAATATTTTTATGCTGATGTAATGAATTAATTACGCTTGTATTTAAGCTTCTTAGTTAATTAAATTAACACATTAGCTTTTAACAGTAGGAAATCCTGTAAATGAACAGCTCTGGTGATGAAAGAAATCTTTGAAAAACTGAATACAAAAATGTTATGTTCGAGATATGAATGTGTAACAGGACACGGATCTA
Organism: Macrobrachium rosenbergii; assembly: GCF_040412425.1. Lineage (NCBI taxonomy): Eukaryota > Metazoa > Arthropoda > Malacostraca > Decapoda > Palaemonidae > Macrobrachium > Macrobrachium rosenbergii. The sequence goes on along the minus strand of NC_089742.1, from coordinate 67,774,092 downwards.
TCCCTCAGTTTTGGCATAAATTATATATGTGACAATAATCAATCATATATAGTATTTTTTGACAAAATAAATATGATTTTTTAGTGCAGCAGGAAAAACGGAAACAATGTATTTAAAACGATATGTTAAGGATTGACCGAATTATTTTGAGATTCACTTGTACATATAATTTCTTTTAAAGCACATTCGTATCATTCAGCCCGATGCGCACACATACAAATATATGCATATATATGTATACGTATGTATATGTATATATATATATATATATATATATATATATATATATATATATATATATATATATATATATATATATATATTTATATTTATATGTGTAAGTTTTGGTTATACAGTGTAAAAAAAACGAGAGAGAGAGAGAGAGAGAGAGAGAGAGAGAGAGAGAGAGAGAGAGAGAGAGAGAGAGAGAGAGTTATTAATAATTCTTGAAAAGTTCAAGGTGAAAATAAGGAGAAGTGAATTTTTCTTTACTGCTATCATTTTTCCCATTTTCATTTGTACTTCATCTTCAAACATTATTGCACGAGAAATGTGGAAAGCACGATCTAATTTCAAAAGTGGCACAGGACATGATCAAGAGTACGATGCAAAAATGTTATAAAGAGAATCCAGTGCTAAAATTAATCATCTTGCACACTATTAAAACAGTAAAAGAAAATCTAAATAAAAAAAATACTTGACAATGATGATAAGGTTTCACTGAAATGGACGACATATTCATCTTCCAAGGACTCTGCATCCAAAGAAGTATGGAAGCATCCCAAAAACAATGAACAGGATGATGTGATGAAGGAACGGCAAGGAGCGAGAGAGGAAAACCACAAAGCTGGTAATTTCGACTCTTCACCTCCGATTTCGTTAATCTGTTGCATGCCAGCGCTCACCTCATTTAATCAGTTTAATTATGAAAAACAAATATGAGTAACATCTGACAGACTTTGGGAGTAAAAAGCGTGCGAGCACTGCATGATTCGCAGGTGTGCAAGCTCAACACATTCATCAATTTTTTATCAATGGATAATGTTGGAAGGCTTAAGACCGATGTCACGTGGGAATTATTATAAAATGTTTATCCGATGGTACTGCCAACACCGTGCCAGCTAATTATAACTAATGACCAAACAGATTAGACAAGTCGAAATTCCTCTTGCTCTGCCTTCACATTTAACACGCGTCAACTAATTACCTCGACATGACATCTCGCCAAGATAATCGAGAAAAAAATGAGGAAAAAAAAAGGTGATTTTCTTTTGTTCCTGTCGTTGGTATCTTTTCGAAGACTGAGGGGGAAAGGGCTGGTCTGGGTCTTAATGGTGCCGGGGGCTGGGGCTGAGGTAGGGGCCAGAAAATGGGGAAGGTGCCGGGGAGTCAGCAGCTGGTATTGTCATTAACACTTCACAGGGAGTTCGTCTCAATATTGACTCTGGCAAAGTCGACAACCAGAGCAGATTCTCTCTCTCTCTCTCTCTCTCTCTCTCTCTCTCTCTCTCTGTCAGTCTCTTCGTCATACCTGTCTGTGCGCCTTGAAACCACCTCTACCTATCTGTCAACCTTTGTCTAACAGTCTATGCTAAGCTCTTTAGTTTTCTTTAGTAGCCTACCTGGCCGTCTACAAACTCCTTACTCAAACTTATTCTAAATTCATTTCTCGTTATCTGCCTAACATAAACGCTACTGGAACTCAGACCGACTGTCCAAAAAGGTGCGTGGTCATCGTGCGTCCCTGCACGCCATAGGAAAACAGCATCTTAACCATTAAAATTTTATTCACCATATCATCACTTCGAAATCATTAGGTCGTAAATTTTATTTTTCTCGTTGCCGGTGACGGGGAGGTGGAAGAGGGGGGGGGACTAGAAGGTGGGAGTCCGTTTTCCGTTTGGCCCTAATGTCTTTCTCAACTCGTGAATTGATCTCGAGGAAAGACACAAAATGGGAAAGTTGAGGATTCGACTGCTGCCAGTCTGATTTCGGGTTGGTGTTTAAGACTTGATTTTGTTTATATATATACACATATACTCGTACATCACACATATATATATATATATATATATATATATATATATATATATATATATATATATATATATATATATATATATATATAGCACCTCAGTCGTTAGGACAATCTTCACCCCAGCAAGGGAGCCTATTCGAATGCAAGGCGGATTACGCGTTTCCTTAAACTCCACTGACCTAAGAAATCAATTATGTACCAGGCCGTTATTCGACTGTGGTAATCCACTGATAGAGTGGAGAAGGTCATGGAGCTAGCAACCGCATCCAAAATGCGTGCTGAGGACCAAGCGACACCTTTTGCCATCGTCTCAAAGGGGAAAAAGAAGTATAACGAAAAGAACAAAAATTGTTCATTTACCATGATTCGACTGGTCAAAATCACATGAAGAAAATACGAATATAAGCAATATATATCGAACAAAATATAAATGCAAATGAGAAATGTAAAAAGTGACCTTTTTATGGAGGCTAAACCAGCGGCTAATGATCTTCGAAATGCGATTTGGGATAAAAGAAGCGGCTCGTACTCACCGAATCGGATTCGTAA
>NC_089742.1:67704005-67766505 GCF_040412425.1 Macrobrachium rosenbergii | reverse complement strand
TCAGCCACCCACCCATAATCATGGAGACAAATCACCTAGCCAAAATGTACAAAAAGACGTAAAATCGATTCAACATTATTCTTATGCGAATCAGAACCCTTAGCTTGAGATAGCAACATACCTTTCATCACCTGGGATTCAAGAGTTGTTATCTTCATACCGTCGATCACGTGTGTGCATTAAAGAAGTTTATTTAATATATATTTATATATATACACATATACATATATATGTATATATATATATATTTATAGAAATATGTGTATGTATGTATATGATACATTCATAAATACATTATAATATATATATATATATATATATATATATATATATATATATATATATATATATATTATACCTCATTCAAATGGATGGTATCTATATTTATATTAGTTACAAGCTTTCTTGGACAAGAAAGCTTGTAACTTTTTGAATAAAAATATATACCATCCAGTTTGAATGAGGTCCTTTTAGTAATTCTATAATGCACAGAACAATTGTGTATGTATAGTTATATATATATATATATATATATATATATATATATATATATATATATATATATATATATAATTTTGGAATATAAGTCCAGTTAGATATGAGGAATAGTGGATTATTCCATAGGCCCACGATGAAGCAGTTAACCTCTACCTATTACATTTCAACTGCAATTAAGATCATACGCTTCTAGCCCTTTGAACATCAAAATGAGCGAAACAAGCATGAAAGTACTTCATAACTGAATGTCTCGACATGTTTTATGGATGATGGCTGTACTCTCACAGGGAGTTTTAACCACTCATCTTTACAGGCCCGTCTGCTATTCATTGCGACAAATGGCGAGCCTTTTTTTCCATTTTTCTGAAAGAAATATCATGAGAAACACTTGCAAAATTAAGCCCACATAAATAAGCTTTCTTTTCGGTAACATTAGAATTGAATCCCTAGGAGATCATTGGCATTAGCCTTATTATCGAAGGCATTCTTCTTCCGAGAAAAGTTGGGAATCAACTAGGCTGCAACTCATGCTGCCAGTGATTTGTGTCTGATTGCGCCATGTGGTTGTAGCTACTTTATATCGTATAAATAGTGATGGTGACAGTAGGTAGCTTCTTTTGCTATAGGTCTGAAATTTCTATAATATGCAGTTAGTTAGCTCAATCATAAATTTACTTCCAGGTACCTCTGTATATAATAATAATAATAATAATAATAATAATAATAATAATAATAATAATAATAATAATAATAATAATAATGCAAAAATCAAGTATTTTTCGTGTAACAATGATAGTCTACGGTAGTGAACTCCACCTTTAGATCATCGTCCAGCACGTGGTCAATCTCTCTAACCACTGGATCCTACATGGGTTTTCAAAATGAAGGCAACTTGTTCCTAGCTTCGACCCTCCCTTGTATTATAGGCAATCTAGTTTAAAATGCAAGCACAATTTACATCACCAGAATATAAACATTTTACTACTTGTCTGCGCACCTTGGGGAAAGTATGAGTTTATAATTTTACACTAATCTGTTAGATGATGAAAAGAAAACTTAACAGGACGTCACTATAACTATTCTGATATCTAAACGGCTCTGTAAACTTTTATTACCTTCAACCATAAAGTTTCTTAGAGCGAACAACAAAAAATGTAGCTATGAAGTCCGGCCGCGTGTGCCGTGTCTATACATTGAAAATTATTTTCACCATGCATCCCGTTTCTTATCCTTTATCTAGCATTGCTACTTTGCTACGGCCACGTTTTAGTTTTCTGTAAGAGAAAACTGTTATGCCGGCTTTGTCTGTCCGTCCGCACTTTATTCTGTCCGGACTTTTTCTGTACCCCCTCAGATCTTAAAAACTACTGAGGCTAGAGGGCTGCAAATTGGTATGTTGATCATCCACCCTCCAATAATCAAACACACCAAATTGCAGCCCTCTAGCCTCAGTAGTTTTTAAAATCTTATTTAAGGTTAAAGTTAGCCATAATTGTACTTCTGGCAACAATATAGTATAGGCCACCACAGGCCCGTGGTTAAAGATTCATGGGCCGCAGTTCATTCAGCATTATACCGAGACCACCGAAAATAGATCTATTTTTGGTGGCCTTGATCACATGCTATAGCGGATGTACAGAAAACTCGATTGCGCCGAAGACACTTGGGCGCAATTTTCACTTGTTTTTATTTACCGGAAAAAATCCTGGCTTCGTTATACGATAACGAAAGCATGAACTACAAGGGTAACAGTAATGAGTAAAACTCTTCAAGAATTTATCCACTTGGAATATTATGTTTTCATTTCCTTCTTTTACATGAAGTATATAATATGTAGTTATTATCATACGATGTCTTTTTTTTTTAGTGACATTCAAAGGCATATTTACCGGACATCTTAATGAGGTCGCTGGTCTTGAAGTTTCGCTGTGATGAAGTAGGAAACATGAAATTCTTGATGAAGTCTGAATCTCTTAATGAACACTGTAATTTTATCATTTCATTCATCTCCAGCTCGTCATGGAAAACAGGACTGACATTTCTCTTGCTTTAGATTTAGGGATTAACATAGCCAGATATTCATAATGCTAAAACAAAATATGCTGTGATGTTACCGAGATACTATGTGAAAATGCTGTTGTCATTTCGTTACAGTTCATAATAATAAATTTAATGTAGTACACTCGGGAGTGTTTCAGGGGCAACTGAAGTTGGTTTATGCTTAACTGGAGAAATGACGCTGGAAATAAATAACACTGAGTACAACGTTACTATATGCCACATAAGTAATGCCCTCTTTAGAAAGAAGAAAATAAAATATTCTGCGCGCATAAAATCAGATTAATATTTTGGCTTCAGTATTTGTCATAACACTGTCCGGGAAAGTTATTGATGTTAATAGGATTATTATTGCAAGTGGATGGTAAAAAGAAATTTTTACTTCAGTTTATACCCATGTAAAAGTACATGTCAATGACAGATTAGATCTTTGTTAACTAAAAATAGTCTGCTATAGAAATTATGCGAAATTTGTGTACAATGGAATAATATTTCCTTCAAAACAAATGCAAAAGAATTCATAGCTGAATATATATACCCCCATACACTATCAGCGATATGAAATTATAGAGTGATAGAAGATGAATCGCTGGGGACTCCAGAAGTTCAAAACTGATGCAAATGCCTTACTGTTGGGCAGGCTGACATTCAAAGTTTATTTGTCATCAATTTTGTTCATTTCAAGTCTTACCTATCTTGTTTTTTCTTATTTGTTTTTCTTTATTATTCCTTTCTGACAGTTTATCTTTTGGCATTTTACTCTTCACTGCTCAATTGCCCTTTCTGTACTGGGCTACTTCCCCAAATGGGGCCTATGGGATTGAAGCATTCTACTTATCTAATTATGGTTACAGTTTGGCTTGTAATAAAAAAAAATTAAAAAATATACTAATAATAATAATAATAATAATAATAATAATAAAAAATAATAAAAAATATACTAATAATAATAATAATAATAATAATAATAATAATAATAATAATAATAATAATAATAATAGCAAATGACTAAATTTTAGCAAAACATTTACCCTTATATCATTAACATTAAGTGTACCGCTTTCACAGCAGATTTTGTTACAATGACGGTAAATGTCTATTAATCTAGCCAATATAAATATCATAAAAGGTGTTTACACAGACACCCTGACTGGCTTATCAATTTAGAGGTTCTGTAATACATATTCACGGACAATCATGAAACTTCATCTTACCAAATTAATGAAATTTCACACTTTTGAGGCCCAAAACCTTGTGCATACGATTCCCCTTGACATTAAATTCACTAACATAAATAAGTTAACACTAGAAATTTGCAGAGAGCATTCAGAACAAAATACTGTAGGTGGACCATTGATTCTTAACCTCTGGGAAAACCAACTGGGATCCCCAAATGCATGGACTGAGAACGCATACGACTCGGAACAGCACAACAGAGAGAAACAGCACTCTGTTTCAAAAAAAACAACCGAAAGAGAAACAGCACTGAGTTAGTGTAATGGAAAACACAGCTTTATATTCCAGAATGAAATTGCCATGTAACACGTTAGCAGGAGGTGGTGCTTTAAATTTTTTATCGTCGCTCTCTTCTTTCCTTTTGTTCCATTTTTGCTGACAACTACAGGTCGTAGGACCAATCAAATCATAGGTTCCCACAGGGAAAAGAAAAAACTGAAGACATGAGAAGCTTTTTTGCTTCTGGCTGTATTTAATCAAACGTAATATTAGACCGTAACAACAAAAAAACACATAATTAAGTTCTCTGACCTTTTACGCTGGAAATGTAAGATAAAATATATATGTTTTGCTTTAGTGGTGATTCTGTTAACGTATTGTAGTTTTACAAGTATCAGGTGGTTGGTTGTCACCTAACAGTTATTATAATATCACATAGCACCGTTCTGTTTTTTGCTTAAATACTGCAAACCATTAAAAAGTGTTGATTCTTATTTTTGGGTTGAATGTAATTTTATTTTTCTCTTTGTTTTTATTAATATAAGAAAAAAAGTTTAGACAACATTAACTCTTTTATGACTTGTGCTGTGTCAATAGTGTTAAGTATTACTATACTGTATCCTATACATCTCATTTTAATTCGTATATTGTTAAACAATTGCATGTAACTGCAAAGTGCATTTATATGATGGGCATTCAGAAATGTCTGTCCCTACATGCAAACACAAACGTTTTCCTGATTTTTTCGGGCTTGACCTAGTTTTCCCCAACGCTTTCTGTGTTCCACTTTACGAAAATTGTTTGCGGGAAGATGTGCGCCATTTCAGGGCAACTGCGTAACTGTATTTTATAAGTTAGGGCTGCTTATGTAACGTAAGTTGCGTTAACACGAGAAAAGACCTTCGAGAGTTATGAATCTTCCTGCGGTGGTTTAAACTGTATAATAATAATAATAATAATAATAATAATAATAATAATAATAATAATAATAATAATAATAATAATAATAATTTGGAATAGAAAAATGCGCCTTGGTCAACATACAAACAGGCAAAGTGACAAGGACTGAAGGGATAAAGCTACGAGACAGGAATAGCATCAAACACATAGATGAGGCAGGATACAAATACCTGGGAATAATAGAAGGAGAGGATATAAAACACCAAGAGATGAAGGACACAATCAGGAAAGAATATATGCAGAGTCTTATGGCGATACTCAAGTCAAAACTCAACGCCGGAAACATGACGAGAGCCATAAACACATGGGCAGTACCAGTAATCAGATACAGCGCATGAGTAGTGAAGTGGATGAAGTGAACCCCTCAGAATAGACCAAAAAACTAGGAAACACATGACAATACACAAAGCAATACATCCAAGAGCAAATACAGACAGACTATACATAACACGAAAGGAAGCGGGAGGGGGAGGGGGGAAGGCTACTAAGCATAGAGGACTGTGTCAACATCGAGAGCAGAGCACTGGGGCAATATCTGAAAACCAGTGAAGACGAGTGGTTAAGGAGTGCATGGGAAGAAGGACTGATAAAAGTAGACGAAGACCCAGAAATAAACAGACAGGAGAATGAAAACCAAACAGAGGAATGGCACAGCAAACCAATGCACGGACAGTACATGAGACAACAAAAGAACTGGCCAGCGATGAAACACGGCAATGGCTACAGTGGGGAGAACTCAAGAAGGAAACAGAAGGAATGCTAACAGCGGCACAAGATCAGGCCCTAAATACCAGATATGTCACATGTCCAAAGAACAATAGGTGGAAATAACATCTCACCCATATGCAGGAAGTGCACTATGAAAGACGAGACCATAAACTACAAAGCAAGCGAATGTCCGGCGCTTGCACAGAACCAGTACAAAAAGAAGCATGATTCAGTAGCAAAAGCCCTCCATTGGAGCCTGCTAGCTTGCAGTAATAAGTGGTACAAACACCAAGCTGAGGAGTGATAGAAAGCGATCAGGCAAAGACCCTCTGGGACTATGGTATCAGAACAGAGGGTGATACGTGGCAATAGACCAGACGTGACGTTGATTGACAAAATCAAGAAGAAAGTATCACCCACTGATGTCGCAATACCATGAGACATCAGAGTAGATGAGAAAGAACGAGAAAAATTGATAAGTACCAAGACCTGAAAATAGAAATAAGATATGCCAGTGGAAACTGTACCCATAATCATAGGAACACTAGGCACGATCCCAAGATCCCTGAAAAGGAATCTAGAAAAACTAGATGCCGAAGTAGCTCCAGGACTCATGCAGAAGAGTGTGCTACTAGAAACGGCGCACATAGCGAGAAGAGTGATGGACTCCTAAGAAGGCAGGATGCAACCCGGAACCCCACACTATAAAAACCACCCAGTCGAATAGGATGACTGTGATAGACCCCAGATAATAATAATAATAATAATAATAATAATAATAATAATAATAATAATAATAATAATAATAATAATTCCACCATTACTCTGACGAATATTAAATTTTTCTCCTACTTGTCAACTGCAGGCGAGCTCAGTATTTACCAACATCCCCCTTTAATATTTTCTTCATTTTTTATCTTTTTCCTCCTCTTTACTCTGTGCTTAGCAAAATTTACGTTAGTCTGATTGATGGGAAGCAATAATGTCGTTCTCTGTGGCACAGCCTACAAAACAGTTGTCTAACGATGACTGACTGATGGTTTTCTTATTTTTACATTCGTTGTTCATCATTACAGTGAGTTATTATGGTGTTGAAAGGGAAAAGTACGACGTTGATGAGAGTCAAGAAGTACAGTCTTACCTCAATTTGTATTTTTTCTTTCTCTCTAGCTTTATGTGAAAATGAGACGAAGGAGCTATCATTAGTTTGGAATAAGCAGAACTTGATATATTTTACTTTTGAAAACTTTTGCAACCAAATTTTGTTTTGCAAAATTTACCTAGAAAGGTTTTCTTTTAGTGGTGAAATTTTATTTCACTGGAATATCGTTTATGATAATAATTTTCTCTATAGATTGACACTAGAAGAGGCCGCTGTAAGAACTGAGAAGAGTTTTAACATGCTTATCCCTCAGTTTTGAATTACTTAAGTTGTCTGATCAATAAGTGAAATCAAATTGCCTTTACGGGTTTAGTGTTAAATCCCAACATGATTGAGTCCAATTCAAGGAAATGTCCATTTGCCTAAGGATTCTCATTTCGTATATGGTTTGTCAAAACCAGGGTAGACCCATGCAACTTTTTCTATCGATAAGCAGAATGTCTACATGAATCATAATAACAACAAATAATATTTACTATACTTATTAAAACCGCCGCTGGATAAAAAAAAAAAAACTCAAGAGGCCCTATATTCGCTTACTGCTAAGATATAAATTATCTATGAAAAATTACAAACACGTCACCAGCTGTAAATGAGTGTGACTTGGTCATCTATATACTTTGGGAAACTTACATTTCGTTTCCACTTAATCGTCTTTTCTTCATAATTTTTTCATGACTCCGAAACAAAAACAAGATAAACTCTGGCTATTGATCATTCCAAGCTCGATTCTCTATATCATAATTGCATTAACAGTCAATTTTCCTCGGCAATTGCATCAAGTTTCAATACAAATCTAAAGTGCTCTGCTGTTTTTTTATCTATTTATTTTACATCAGTTTAATCTAAACAAAGCAGTCACTTTTTGTTGTTAGTATTCCGTAGCGAACAATGAGTACCAGAAAGCCTATGAAATTTGAAGATTCATCGTGATATATAATTAAATTTTGAAGTTACTGCCTGTAAGAGTAAGCCAATGAACTATGCTAGGAATGCAACAGTATGTGCTCAAATACGTTGAGTACATGAGCGTTGCACATGCTCAGTGCCGAATAATCTCCAAGTTACTTAATATTTCGTTATACATGACTTTGTAGTACTGATACCATGTGCCTGAAGTTAATTCTTTTTGTCTATGTCGTTGGCATTGTTTGTTAACACATTTTCATAAACAAAGAATTAGCGAAATGTAAAATGATGAATTACTGTCATTAACTGAAACAAACTGAATGAGAATTAAAGAATTTAAACACCCATATTAATTAAATATACAGATGTCTGCAACCATCCGTTACGCAAAGATTTCAGAATTTTGCGGTGCTGTTTAAAACATCCCTCCTTGCCCTCATATATCGAAACTGATCTGTCTTACTGAGAGATGAACGGGAGTATTAGCAGGACAGCATACACGAACACGAAGCCTAAATAGAGGATGATGTGCGGTCGCCAACGTCGAATCTATTGTCTTATTCCTTATTCAGAGTGCCACTACAGTCAACCCGAAATGACTGAGCCCTGGTTGTCTCCTGGCACTGATGTATGCATTCCATATGTCCCCCGTGGCGCATATTGACCTGTTGCAAGCTATTAATATCTATCTGCGTGTCAGACGATTATTTGTCCGCCCGTTTGTTTGCCAGCGGGTTTTGTTGCGTTTCGCTATTTGGAGAGAAACCAAAGGGTGATTTGTCAGTGGTTCTGGTCGCTTTCTTTACCGACAAACAGGCACTAACACGCAACAGATGTCCCTGATAGACCTACTGATAATATTATTAAAAAAAATGTGACGGGAATGGCAGTATTGAAAAACTGTTTATACTAAAAGTGAGAGGCTTCATTTTAATACGCCCCTGAATAGGATTCTAAAATGCTCCTGAATAGGATTTAATATGCTCCTGAATAGGATTTTAATATGCTCCAGAGTAGAATGAAAAACAAGTCAAGAAAGAAGCAGAAAATATGTAAATACAAAGACAACGATTATACGTAACGATGGCTCGAAAACCAGAGACGATGAGAAAATAACAATATTAGCGCTGCGGAAGGAGAGTAGCAGGTGACTAGAGCACGAATTTGGAAATAAAAGTTGCCAAGTATAAGAGACAGAGCTGTAATGAACTGGGTGGCCGAGTATCATAGTCATGGGAACTTTAAAATGTATTTACTCTTAGAATGTCAGAATAATGAGGATAATTATCCTCTCTCCAAAGTCCTCAGCATACTGTATGTTTAATGAAGCTCATCATTTTCACGTTACAATTACTTTCAATTTGTACTTTTCAAGAATATAATTATGAAATTTGTAAAGCTGAGAATAAGGCAGTCGACATCAGCATACGAGGTCAGATGCATCGTTAAAAATGTATTACAGAATAATGCGTATGCTCAACTTCACAATACACATATAAACATACGTGCGTACGCATGCATGTGTGTGTATTTACACAGAGACACACAGGCCTAAATCATTCATTTGAGAAACTGGTTAAACCTTTTGAAAGCCAAGTGAAACTTAATCACTGACATACGAATCGAATATTCGAAACGCTGGGCTTCCGGCGCGAGGCATCAATGATTGACTGGGCAAAGCTCCTCACGATGTAATCTGTTTCGACCACTTGAGTTCATCTGCTGTGAGAATCCATTCCGCATTTGTCATTTTGCAGCTTCTTTTGACAGTCCTGCATTATTCACAGCGTTCAGTAAGGAACGGAATGTGGTGGTTTATATTCACAGAGATATGCTGAAAATATCAACTGTAAAAACAAATGTTGTAAATACATAAAGTACAGGTACCGGAATCAGTGCAGTGGGCTGCAGTTGGATACAGCGAAATCTAGAAAGTTTTGTCATTTCATAATACCTATAATACGCAAAGTATATTGTGCATATTACTTTTTCAAGCTCAGTGGTTCCTGAACGTTGCAAATTATAGGTAAAAATTAAATAAAGGCAAAAATCAAAACAATTACCAATAAAATAATGAAATTATTTTAAATTTAATATATATATAGCGTAACTGTGCCATCAAAGGTTGGCATAAATAGCAATAAATTATTCATCGATATTTTACCCGGCACAAAAAAAGTTATATTTCGCTATTAGTTTGCTTTTGGCAAATATTTCTTTACATGAGTAGAAAATTTAATTAGTGCTAACTCCATCTAGTCATGCTGTCATTTGCCATTCAGGCCAAAATTTACCGGCGTCAGACCACCTTCTCGTTTTGCTTGCCTCGATATACGGCAATATACGAAAACAATTCAGCTTTTTTTATAACATTGAATTAAGTATTCTAGCTTGAAAACCAACTTTACAAACCGATCAATATATAATATACAAATAATTAATAACTTTAAAGAAATCATAAAATATCTTTTTCTTATTTTTAATGTTTTAATGTTTAATAACCGGCATCAAAAGATTTAAACTATATATATATATATACCATGGGAAAGACAATTTATCGAAAGTTTGCATGGCGAAAACAATGTATATATCGTTAATATTATTTTACTCAAATATTTTTTGAGGTGCAAAATTTTTTTAGTTCGGCTAACTTCAACGTTTCCTTCTTACCGTTTATTTTTTTATCAACTTTGCGCAGAACGTAAACATGTTACAAAATAAAAAAGGAAAACGTATGGGTAACTTTTGAATTGCCATCATATGATATATGCCTATACATACATACATACATACATACATACATACATACATACATACATACATATATACGTTACATGCATATATATATATATATATATATATATATATATATATATATATATGTGTGTGTGTGTGTGTGTGTGTATGTGCATTGTATTTATATCATACAACACAGTGTATGCAAATCAATAATGCATTTTCTTGAACAAGTGTAGAAACACAATGTGACGCCTAAGTTACATTCATTTATCGTAAACCCAGTTTCACTTATTTCATAGAATTTAGGCTTCAAAGTATTAATGAGCAATATCAAAATTTCCTCCCCTGAATGAATGAAAGGTTTTGTGTCATACTGGAAGCCGTGCCCCTACCATACCCGAATGGTCTGTTGTACTTTTTCAGTAGTAATAAATCGATTTTGAAAATTCCCATACAATATTGTAGCTTAAACAGTAAGAAAAACTATTTTTACATTTCGCATGGACAGCTCATTGCTGTATTTGAATAAAAAGATAAGTATACCGTCAGTAGAAGGAATTAAGTTAACAATTCTCTTTTCTTACATTGTGTGAAGTCGGTTTCAACAACCATTCAGTCTTTTCCATCTCAATAAAAAGAACTGAGAGAATTACAGTGCGACCCCATATTGAATTAAATAGTACAAGGAACTAAAGTGGAAATCGACATGGGAATATATATAATATATATATATATATATATGTATATATATATATATATATATATATATATATATATATATATATATATATATATATATATATATATATATATATATATATATATATATATATACAGGTCAGGCACGCTAAGACGAAGAAATATATTTCTCTCGGTCCATTTTGAAAGTTACTTACCTGAAAGTTTCTAATCCAATATCCAGCATCAACTCAGATTTAGATATTCAAAGTTTATGAATAATAAACTTCTTGTCTTCTGTCTATCTCCCTTTCCCTGGCAAATGGAAAATCAACAGCAATTAAACTTAAAGCATTTATAGTCGTGGAGAAAACAAATGCTTCAAATAACGGGACATGTAAACGCAGGATAATTTCGCTGTTAGGAAACCAGTGTGCGTGTGAGCAGTTTGTTCAGGCTGCATGCAAGCATGCTTGTAGGTATGCATGCAGATGTGCGTTACTAAACACGCGCACGAATACACTGGAATTACTCTACATATACATAGCGTTATGAAAATTTTGGGCGTTTAAATCTCCTAGAATTATAGCAGTTCTTCACAAGACTCGTCAATACGAGCCAATTTAAGGAAGATGACGGGGAAAGCAATCCGGCAAAGAAATATGGTTCAGGGAGATAGCCCAGTTATCAACTTGGGAGCGGAGAACCTCTCTTTTAAAGTACGTTATTTATGGAGGAAAAGAAGAAGCAGAACAGCGTGTCGGAGGTGGCCCCCGATCTAACTTCAAATCTCCACAGGTAGAAGAGGAGGTTCAGCAAAGAAACATCGAGTTTTCTTTTCTTTTTCTTTTTTTTGCATTTTCACCGGTTTCTCCTTTCCGTATAAAAAAAGAAAGAAAATTTGACATCAAACTGTCGTGGAAAGTTTAGCTGTTTCGAAAAATCATAAAAACCAAAGGCGAAAATATTTTATTATGATGAAAAACGGATCTTTTATTCAAGTATCTCTTTAAAGATAAGTATGTGTTTCGCTGCAGTGTCTAGTTGATGCCTTTTTGTCAGTTAATGGAAGGAGAGGAAGCCGCTGCCGTGTCCACATTAAGGTCTATGTACCGGAAAATTACTTGGCAGGACACTTTCATAAACTCTTGCCGAACCCAACGTACGGGAAAGGGTTGGTGAAGAGTCTCTCCTCACTAACCTCTCTCTCTCTCTCTCTCTCTCTCTCTCTCTCTCTCTCTCTCTCTCTCTCACCGTACCTTTTCATTTGGTCATCATTCAGCATGTAATCATAATAACTATAAAGTTTTTTAATGGGATTAAGTGGGTAATCGCTAGTGAACTAGTCAGCTGAGCTAATATGCATTTTTTTTGTGTGGGGGAGGGGAGTAGATCTCCTTCATAAATCTCACCATTCGATCTTTAATCATCCTATCTAGAACGTTATTTTGAAAAAAAAAAAAAAAATGAATAAGTGAATCTCCTCTAGTGAGTTATTCATTTAGGTTGTTTTTTTTTGGGTGTTGGTTTCCTTTATGAATGCCATCATTCGTTGATTGGTTAAATAAACCTTACAAGACAGCTTCATGTCTAGATGTATAAATTTTGCCAACAGTTTCATTACCCTATTGTTATAATTACTGATATGAATGTTACAACAACTAGTGACGTAATTTTGAATCTGCACAATAAATATTAATATTATTAGTGTAGTCCTGAATCTTTGTTGCATTACCTTATTAGTGTGACTACTTATGAAAATTTTTAATTGATCCATCAAAATTCTAATATCTAAGCCCGAAATGAACAACAACTCTCACCGTAGGGAGCATATTCCCGCTATGGCTATTAAACAGGTGGTTATGATATGAGAAACTGTAAACTTTTGTATAACCAGATTACTAGGAAAGTACCATTTTAATTTTCCTACAGGAAAAAAGGACACGATGAAAAAGAGCCTCAAACAACTGAAAATCTTTCCCTGACTTGCAGCAGACCTGTTCAGGTCGAACCTGGTGGACATAATTATCAAGGAATTACCATTTTTATTCACCAACACGAAAAGGATGCCACTAAATATGCAGGCGGCTACAAAACAAATAGGCCTGCAAAATCTGTGATGTTAACTTTTAACCCTTGAAGGTTAAATTTGTTAAATTTCATCAACATGACATTCTCGATAAGATTCATGAATATGGAAAGGATACCACAAATTAGCAGCCGGTTATGAGCATTTAAACCGTTAAAAAACCTGTAGCCTTCACCGGTGACCTTTAACAGAGGAACTTGTAAGACAATCTTTTTGGAATTTTAGATACAATTTATAAATGACAAAAGGGTACCACATATACGTCTCCAGTTACGAAGCAATCTGAAACACCGAAAGTCTACGCCCTTGACCTTTCATCACTGTCAATGTTTTATTTACCCCAAACTATCAGTTTCGAGAAGATCACCCATAGAATGTATATCAAATTACAAGAAATTAAAAATCTTTCTTGAAAAATCCCTCTGATATACAAACGCCCAAACATACACACGAGAGAAACCTACCTACCTTCACAACATTTTGGCGGAGTTAATTACTTTAACAACATACCTTGGTGATTCAGTGAAATGAATTACAGAAATGCTTCACAACGCTTTCGGTTACAGCAGCGACTTGGAAGATGCTCTTTCATTGCAGTTATACAACAAATAATGTATAGCTAAATTTATAATAAAAATATAATAAAAATAACAAAACTATATAAAAAGGTGGGAAATATTGCTTTTGAAAATGTACACAACTTTGTTTCTCCCATTCGAGGGTATTGCCTTTCCCCTAAGCACTATTGTAGAAATAAAACGGTCGAAATGGCCCACTTTAAGAATTTCATTAAGCAATAACTATTGCACGTATTTATTGGGTGTAATTGTCGGAAGTTAGAGAATTAGAAACAGATACGATGGTATAACTGTATTTTGTTTTAATAAATTGTGAATCCAGTATCCTTATGCATTAAGGCTTTATATTTCGTTGTGTTTCATATCTTATATAAGTTTACTTACAGCACTTCGATTTATTTTATTCATCTAAGCGATTCGAAAACATGATATAAGATTTTAGTGCAATAAATAGAAAGATAATCGTGCGACAGAATCTCGGTGGGTTCTGGGCCAGTTACACTAGCTGAATGGGCGGGGGGGGGGGGACCTGGGCACTTCCCCCCCATGAAAAATAATGACAAAATGATAATATTAAAGATTTAGATAATAAAACAACATAAATGAGAAATATAAAGATGGGGAAAAAGTCGATTATAGAAATAATAAAATTGAGAAAATTTAAAAATTTTATACAAACATATGTATATTATATGTATGTAGTATATAAATGTTATATTGTACACACACACACACATATATATATATATATGTGTATATATATGTGTGTGTGTGTGTGTGTGTGTGTGTGTACAATATGAAAGTTTATGCAACACCCATGAAATTTTTCTGGACTTGCTAGTGGCCAGTTATATCGATTTTTTTGATAGGATATTTTGAAATGTTCCATAAATTCTGAGGCACTGAAAGCTTAGCAATATATACTTTAGATAGTGAACACCCAAATTTTCTTTTTTAACGACTATGTCATAAAATAAGAACATTTTGAATCTTTATGCCAACGCCATCCAGGAACAAAGGAATATTAAGGAATGTTAAATGTTCGTATGTGTTTTTAGTTACGCTTTTATTGTATATTAATGACTTTGCTCTCGCTTACTGATTTCAAAAGGCCAAGAGATAATTCTACGCTTACCAATATGTGTTCGAAAAAGTGCAGAAAACAGCGACTTGTATTATTACCAATCATAAAGCAACGAAGCAGAGAGCAAGTGACAGAGGGAGAAAGACAGAGAGAAACTCATCACTTGCAATTGATATCGGATTCCCATCTTTGGCAAATAACCGTATTGGTAACCGAGATAATATTTCTAGGCAGCATTGTGTTACCAACATACGAGAGAGTTTTCAATATCATATATATATATATATATATATATATATATATATATATATATATATATATATATATATATATATATATATATATATATATATATATATATATATATATATAAACACAACATATATAGAGAGTTTTCAATATCATATATATATATATATATATATATATATATATATATATATATATATATATATATATATATATATATATATATATATATATATATATATATATAAATATATAATATATATAACCGTATATATAAACGTGGGTATTTGTATCAGCTACATGGAAGTTGCTGTTGAATTCGTACACAAACGCTATTTAAAAAAAGGATAACATTACCATGAGCAGATACGTCAGATTCCAAATGAATAAATAGCTATCCATCTTTTACGGATATTTTTCATACATGAATAACTTTGCATAGGAACTGACAATTTGATCTGCACATTACTCGTGATGTTGAGTCAGTTTATGTTAGATATTTCATATGGCTACCCAAGTTTTCTTGCTTCACTGCTTTAGTTTCAGATAACTATAAAATCAATAATCGATCATTTCCTCAAAGTATTTGTGGAAAGAAAATGAGTTCAACAACGACTTTGCAGTCATATTTACATTCACACAGTATCAAAGCCTTGCCATCATAAACAGCCTCATACTTATTTTTAAAAAAAAACCAATATACCTATTAGTCGACCTATGAATGTGTTACCAAGATATGAAAGAGTTTTTAATATCCTCAGTGCAACATCATAATCTTTTTTGTTTTTTTACAGAATTGCATATCATTATGTAATTCGGTTGGATTTACGAAACAAAGCAGTAAAGAACGATATAAAGATCAGAAAACCTCATAAGAAAAAACATCTGATAATAAAACCTTAGTATCATTCACAGGACGTGTGTGGAAGTGTGACGAAAGCTGTGTTCAGAAATACGAAATTGCTTTCTATGCGTAAAATAAAATACTAGTTTTTTTCCATGGCTGAAATATGCATAACAAAGGCAGTTTTTTTGG
Source organism: Macrobrachium rosenbergii (assembly GCF_040412425.1). Taxonomy (NCBI): domain Eukaryota; kingdom Metazoa; phylum Arthropoda; class Malacostraca; order Decapoda; family Palaemonidae; genus Macrobrachium; species Macrobrachium rosenbergii. The sequence continues at coordinate 67,750,302 of NC_089742.1, read as the reverse complement.
GGGGGGCGGGGCAATCAATGATGATCATTCATTTCGGCGGTTCCGTTCATTAGTTCCTAATATTCACGTGGAAGCAAAATGCAACTTTAATCCTCTGGTTTGTCTGTGAGCCGATCCCACCAGATTGTGTCTGTGGCCAGCTGTAAAGATGGCTAGCATTTGAAATCAGTTGGCGACGTTTGAATGCAATCAATCAATCTCTCTCTCTCTCTCTCTCTCTCTCTCTCTCTCTCTCTCTCTCTCTCTCTCTATATATATATATATATATATATATATATATATATATATATATATATATATATATATATATATATATATATATATATATATATATATATATATATATATATATATATATATATATATATATAGATATATATATAGGGTATATAATCATATGCATTTTAAGGCTTCTGTTTGTATATAATCATATGCATTTTATATATATATATATATATATATATATATATATATATATATATATATATATATATATATATATATATATATATATATATATATATATATATATATATATATATATATTACAAATCTCCCCAGTAGATATTCTTGGTTATCTTGTTTGATGTAACTAAATTATATATTCTCCATTTCTTTTTAAACAATCTTGAGGCTGTGAGGAAAAAATTTTTTTGAAGAGTAAAAACAACGAAGTGATTTTTTTTTTTTTTTAGCTATGAGGAATAGTCATCATGATGAAGGCCACAGCAAATGCATACCACCCTGCACCAAAATTAACAACCAATTTTTTCCCGGAAACTTTAAGTACATAAAAAAAGCAGCCGAAAAAAAAAAAATAATAATTGTTTATGAGCGTTCGCAAACGGAGCAACAGAGGCGAAATGGAAGCGGATTTTTTAACGAAAGGTGAATATCGCGGATTCGAAAACTCTCTCTCTCTCTCCTTAAACCCTACGGTATATGCAAAATTTTTGGTGAGCATAAAACTTTTTTACGCTGCATTTTTATATCGCCGCGTCATCTGCTGCCCGGATCGTAAGCAGGAAAATTAGAATAGTAAACTTTTAATTTTTCTGGTTCGCTTCTGTCTGATGCATTTTCAGTGTGTGTGAGAGAGAGAGAGAGAGAGAGAGAGAGAGAGAGAGAGAGAGAGAAGAGAGAGAGAGTGTGAGAGAGAGAGAGAGAGAGAGAGAGAGAGAGAGAGAGAGAGAGAGAGAGAGAGAGAGATTTTAAAGTTCCACTAAATTTCCTAGATAAGGTGTGAGAGAGAGAGAGAGAGAGAGAGAGAGAGAGAGAGAGAGAGAGAGAGAGAGAGAGAGAGAGAGAGAGAGAGAGAGAGAATTTTAAAGTTGTACTAAATTTCCTAGATTAGGTTGTGTGTGTGTGTGTGTGTGAGAGAGAGAGAGAGAGAGAGAGAGAGAGAGAGAGAGAGAGAGAGAGAGAGAGAGAGAGAGAGAGAGAGAATTTTAAAGTTGTACTAAATTTCCTGGATTACGTTGTGTGTGTGTGTGTGTGAGTGTGTGTGTGTGTGTGTGTGTGTGTGTGTGAGAGAGAGAGAGAGAGAGAGAGAGAGAGAGAGAGAGAGAGAGAGAGAGAGAGAGAGAGAGAGAGAGAGAGAATTTTAAAGTTGCACTAAACTTCCTAGATTAAGTTGTGTGTGTGTGTGTGTGTGTGTGTGTGTGAGAGAGAGAGAGAGAGAGAGAGAGAGAGAGAGAGAGAGAGTGTGTGAGAGAGAGAGAGAGAGAGAATTTTAAAGTTGCACTAAATTTCCTAAAATAAGGGGGGGAGGGATAGATAGAGAGAGCGACGGAATTCTTGGGATATCTATGCTTGTTACGCTATTATTTCCTAATGCCAAATCATTCTCCTCTGCATACTGTTAGTCAGAACTAAACCAAAGCTCCCTTGAATAAAGAATGCAACGAGAGAGCAGTAACCTATTTATGTCCTTCAAAATATAAAAAGTAACGTCCTTAGCAATATCTCAGTACAACCACCGACAAGACTAAGATTTAAACATGACTTGTTAGTAACTGAATAGTCAATTATCATAAATAACGATGATTATCCAGTCAGTTACTAAACACGACAGATTACTGTTCCAATTAACTTAATGTTTTAGTATTGAAGTGACAATAAAATCATGAAACACATCCATTATAATAAAGATAAAGATCACTCAAATAACTTAATAATCAGATGTCTTTTGAAATACCTGTTTGACTCTAACTATCCAAGAGATAATTATTCATATAATCAATAATCGGTATAAGTGACGCTGAATTACTGCCACCAGCGTAAATTATAATTTCTGTATTAATTGAATCAATACTAGTTGGATGTGAAATTCTAAAGTTATAAATACCAACACCAATTATTCCACTTAACAACGTGCACGAAAAATGACGAAATGTATTGGCGCAATGTTCTCTCCAAAAATGAGAACTATTTATCTGCGCTTCCTCCCAGATTCTACACCTCGGAATTTTTTAAAAACCGAGTGTCATCGATTCCGGCACGTGTCGTGTCAGGCCGAAGTTTCCGCAACGTTTGAATAAACAAACTAATTTATCAGCATCTCGCAGACTGTTTCACGGATTTCATATTTTACAGCTAAAATTAAAGCGTTCTCACGTGCCTGTGTGCAAAAAAAAAAAAATGCTCTTATGGATAAGAATGTACATCCATGCTGATGTATACACATGTGTATACACACTTGTATATATATACACATATATTTATATCTATATATAATTATATATATATATATATATAAATATATATATATATACTGTATATATATATATATATATAAATATATATATATATATATATATATAATATATATATATATATATATATATATATATATATATATATATATATATATATATATATATATATATATATAATGTAGGTTACGAAGCATTTTTCTTAATTAGAAGATTTTACTTTAAAAAAAAGAAATAAATTGAAAGATATTTGCCTTTTCATTCATAAGTAAATTTAATCAATGGTTTGATATATTACCGTTATATATTCTTGCCCAACTATACCATTATTATTATTATTATTATTATTATTATTATTATTATTATTATTATTATTATTATTATTATTATTATTATTATTATTATCTTATATCCCGACGAACGAGTGAATTATAAATGAGAAACCTTCAAACTGGAAGGGTTTAATATTATGTCATGATTTTTCTCATTAATTCTTTTTATTTTATACACTAATTGGTGGTAAAAAAATAAGTTTTCGTACCATTTCATTACCTCAAATCTAATGAGGGTAACAAAGATAAAATGATCTGGCTCTGTAATTAGTCCTAACAACTAATGATGAGTGATGTATTTGCATGAAACATACGAGCAGTTTATTTAAACTCCCGGGAAAACAGGACATAACGAATTTATTGTTTTTGTTTTTCATAAAATATACCTTGAGTATAAAAGAGTAAGGTACCCAAATGGGCCTCAGGAGTGGTATGCTAGGCCGCGATTCAACCGAAAGCCTGGAATCGAAAAGTACTAGGATTACTCCGGAAGCGGCCATTACGCATTCCTAAAATTCCCATTAAAAGAGGGCTATCCTATTTCGCTGTCTTCATATATAATGGGATCGCCGAAAGCAGCTTATGATAACGACATAAAGGCAGGAAATCTTCTTTGTAGGGATTAAATTTCATGTGAATATATTGTCCCAGCAACTCGGGTCCTCGTTATCGGGAGTCCCTCATGATAATGGCGCTGGGTTCGTCTGAGTGGCGCGTGTTTGCATTTGGAAAATGTATCTTCAGCGTAACATGGAACTTCATCATCATATGCAAAACCATCAGATTAGTGGCAAGTTTCGCAGCCCTTCTGAATCGGGGTTTTTCTTTTATTTACAAAATGAACTTTTATACTGGATGCGTTTTTACCCCGTTTAGGAGGGTTATAATTGATAAATTGGGTAAATTCCCCGGAAAGTTTCTTTCGTGAAACTGTTAGCGCTGATGCATAAGAAGCAATTTAACATAACATAGTTTCGGTTTTCCATGTGTTTATATATACCCTATGTTATCCAGTAGTACTTTCCCTAAGAGCAGCTCACAGTTCAATTACGTGGATGAAATCTGAACTACTTCGAGCACGAAGATTTCATGAAACAAAATCACATCAGAGCATATTTGCTGAGTAATATCAGTAGAACGAAACTTTCCCTGATTTACAATAGCCTGTTGTTTCCATCTGGACAAACAGCGCTATGTTGTAGCTTGTAAATGATGTACTGAACTGCATACTTTTCGAATAATCAATCCCTAGTTGTCTTAAGACCCAAACTTTTCTCAGGTTAGATTTAAAAAATTTAAGCTCTGTGAGTGACAAGTGTTAAAACATTCTTGCTCCACGCGGGTGGTGTGTCGTGAAATCACTCCGCTCTTGCCTCAAGCAACATGCTCTTCACTCGCCGTGAGATCGTTGTCTGGGCCTCGACAGAATGTTTAAATACTTGCCACGCACAAAGCTTAAATTAGTAAAATTTAATTTCAGAAAAGTTCGTCCTTATAAAGACAGCTGCGGCAGGAGAAAAACAACAGGCGAATCATTTGTAAATACGAAAATACCTTTAACATGTATGACGACTATTCTGAGCAGATTATAGTTTTAATGATTTGGTATCAAATCTGCTCATTACCTTCTAGGTCAAGATTTTAATTGTATGTAATTGTTCTTATCCATAATGTTAAGAAAAGAAAGACAGACGTATATGACTGTTTTGTGTAACTTATCTGAAAAAGATGCTATGTATTATATAAACACTTGTTAAACTGTTAAAGACAGATTTTAACAACTATTTCAACGTAAAATTTCATGAATATATGAATATATAAAATATATACACCCTATATATATATATATATATATATATATATATATATATATATATATATATATATATATATACATGAACATATAAAATATCCTATACATATATATACATATATATATAAAATATATATATATATATATATATATATATATACATATACATATATATATATATATACATATATATATATATATATATATATATATATATATATATATATATATATATATATATATACACCCAAGAGTTGAGAAGTATGCATAAAAGTAAAACCATTTAGAAGTTCCAAGGGAAAGTTCCTTAAGGAATAATTGGACGTGTTCCCTAAGTAAAGAGAAAGTTCGGATAAAAAAAAATCGTTAAAGGGGGCTGCCGTGGGTTAAAAGAGAAAGAAACGTCGTTTAGTCCATAAGGGCTGCGTATAGAATCAGCTCGGATAGAGACGCCGCTGGAGATAAGGGTTCTATGGCTGCATATAAAGACGCTTTTAAAGGAGGGAAGTATCCAGATTAAGACTTTTCGTTACCGACCTCTGCAAAAGGAAATTGCTGAAAATATATTTTCTTCGGGAATTTTGGTTTCGATTTTGCTTTTTCGGTAATTTTGTCACATATCTCTAATTTCCTTAATTTTTAAGTTTTTTTTTTTTTTGTCATGAGGAGTCCGTACAAAAATCATCTCCATTGGTGACATTCCGCATAAAAATGTCAGTTATTAAAGTCCTTTATTACCTCCGTCTGAAGCCCATAACTTGATCAGTTTCACCTCTAATCTTTCCAAGAAGAGGGAATGGGGTCATAACAACTTTACGTAATGTCAGTCATAAGTAGAACTTGGCGAAATCGTCGCTTCAATAGCTTCTGAACGACGCGTCCCCAATCACACTCATCAGCGAAGCAGGCAACGAAATCTGGGGCGGAGTTCGACGCCGAATCGCGAATATTGGTATTTGAAGCCACGTGGGGATTTCCTCTTACGTTTAAGAATAAACGTCGCCATTAAGTTTCTCTTTATGGCTACGAATGGGCATTCGTATCACACAGGCTAGAATTTCCAAGAGAGCACTTGGTACGGATTTGGTTGGGAAAGGGGACCTTGGTTGGTAGCGGGTTCTTGGTGGTTGATGGGTGGTGGAGGGTGGGGGTGGGGTTTCACTGTCACAGACATCGCTGGGGAGTGAGGCTTTTCGAGAGAAAAGATAATTTGTTTTTCTGCGATAAAATAAAATAATCGGCCTGAGGAAGGACTTTGAGTATATGCCTTTATGCCGGAAGCCTATTTGTCTGTTGGTGAAGTAAACCGTTTTTTCAAAGCATAAATAAAAAAGCAGAGTACCTAGTAAGTATTTATAGATTCAACAAATTCTTACTTTTAACAAAGTCATCTAGTTGCTCAGTTTTCTGGTACTCTGACCACCTCGTTCATTTTATTCCTGTTATCCATGTAAGGCAGAGACATCAATAATCATAAAAATAATTTGCAGAGAATTTCAGGAAGTCCAGACCTTTGATTTCTATTTGATTCACCTCTACACTTATTCTATTTTCATATGTAAAAATTAACCCTAAACATCAATTCAGTCTACTACGCCCATTATCAATGCAAACGGTTTTCATATTTCTTCTCTATCCTAAGCTTTAAAAATATTTTACAGTTTTGAAATCTCTCTGAAAAAATTAACGATACATTCCATTCACAAATACTCGCACCACAAACTTCACGACAACCATGGATGCTGTGACGCAGTTTTACAGAAATCAATCAACCTTGTATCCTTAACAATCATTTCCTAACTTCTTATCAGAAATGGGCATCGTTCAATTTTGCTTGCCTTCTACTAGCTAGCATTTTCTTTCTCTCGTCGTTTTCTTGAATCTCCTAAGAAGAAGGAGGAGAAAAGAAGAAGAAAAGACATTTCGCTAAGTTTCACAATATCCGTTTCTTTCTCCCGGTGCCGTTATGGCAAATCTAGATTCCCTGGGAAGTACAAAAGGACATCCATTGATCCTTTGCCACCTCTCAGCAGATTTTAAAGAACCATTTTTCTGGATTCCAGATTTGCCAGGATTTCATGATAGAGTCTCTCTCTCTCTCTCTCTCTCTCTCTCTCTCTCTCTCTCTCTCTCTCGTTCACTTCGGTCCCTGAAATGGAATGGAATTTGAGGATTTCAGCGATATGATCAGCTTTTTGCAACGATTTTTTGCAGGGACCGTACTTGCTGATTTTTTCTTATCGTCCCTCTTCTTTCAGAGAATCATTTGGACTCTCTCTCCAAATGATATGCTTTTCATAATATTATTCCATTTTGAGTAAAAATAAATGCGATTTATCATAATATTATTGTATTTTGATTAAAAACAAATACTGATTTATCATAATACTACTGTATTTTTATTAAAAATAAAAACTGATTTAGAATGACGTTCATGGCTTGAAGGCATATCTGACACTATGAATATTAAAGAATACATTCCATACATTGTACGGATTGTTGGCTGAATGTTTTTTTTTTTATTATTATACTAAATGGATCAATAAATGACATCGATTTAAAGTAAACTCGCAAATTCAATTACGAGAAACCCCATTCATAACGAAAAATTCATCAACTGCATTGGCCGACCGAACATTAAATGAAACGCATCATTATTTCATTAACGTGTATTTAGCTTCCTTTATTTGATCGACGAACTCTCAAAAGTATGCGACCAAAAGTAGCCATAAATGATCGCTATGCCACATTTCTCTCTTCCTTTTTATTCTACAATATAAATGTGTAATTAAACATACTTTATTCGGCACAAGAACCTTTACAAGTCTGCAACCAAAAGTTACTTTAGTTTATAAAATTTTGCCTTGAAACCTTTGAATGTTATAACTGATTGATTGTTTTTTTATAAACTAGAGAAGTATTAAAACTATTCGTTAAATAATATTCCCTCACACTCATAAAAAACAAGCAGAGGGACCTCATGTTCTGCATCATAAAATATAACCGGTAATTTAAATTCACTGGTGGAATTAAAGCATTTATTTTCTATCAAGGACTTGCTTACCAAACTGAGCCATGAGCTTTAATAAATAGGACATATATGTGAACTGAATAGATAATTAGGATTACGTCAAACGCGAATTAAATGTGTCTCGGTTTAATGTCAGGATAAAAGCTGGAATTCAATTTTCCCGTAACTTTTTTCTCGGTTCCTTTCCTCTTCATCACATTATTCGCGATAAATGCATTGGGAATGTGAACTGCTTCTTTTTTACGAAAGTTTTTGCAGCCCTTTCCAATATTTTCCAGCTAAACTCATCCACATCATTGTAATCCAGGCGGCTTATGCTTGTCAAAATACTGAAATCGGAAATTCTTATAACCATAAAATAATCCCTAAGTGACGTGTGAGTTATTGTTTCCACACAACAGATTAATTAATCATGTTTTTTTTTCTGAAATAAGAAAACCTATTTCTGCCAACCTTGCTGAGATCTCCACAACAGTTTTATCGTGTTGAATGTTTGACAACTATGGACACTGGGCCTTGGACTGAAATGTCAAATTATGACGTTCTTTCATGTGGTGCTATTTGGGACTTTTCGTTTCTCATTTTGCACATGGGCATTCTATTCCGTGGAGATGTGCAGTGAGAGCTGATGGGCTTTCGACTGTTTACATAGGTCTATGTGCACTACGAGCACTATTACCACAATTATTAATAATAATAAAGGCGCAGGAAGCTGCTGAATGACATGGCGGCCTTCCTACATGCAGCAAGTCTCACAACCACCTAGCGGACGTAAAACTGCGAAGATAAAATTACTTCCAAGAATAAAGATGGAGAAAAATTAAGAACTTCTTAACGATGTTACTAGATCTCACAGAACTGAGAGGGCTACGGCCAGCAATCAGACTAACCAAACGGATGGAAGCCAGGATCGGATGTTGTCAACAAGCTACCGACCCAGGTGGGGAGCGATGAACAGGCATCACCTGACAATAATGCTAACGCCAATAATCATAATTAATCCCAAAGACAAACAGCATGAAGGAAATGGGACGAAAATGAGAACATTAAATTGGGGAAATGTTATGCACTTACTGATCCAAAGCAGGAAGGACATAGAAAAAGAATGCCATCCTTGCCACAGTGTTCATTAATTTACGGGATTTGGTGGTTTATATTTATAGAGATATGCTGAAAATATAAACTGTAAAAATATATGTTGTAAATACATACAAATACCGGAACGAATGCATTGGGTTGCAGTTGGGTACAGCTAAATCTAGAAAGCGCTGTCGTTTCATAATACTTATAATATGCAAAGTGTTATATATTGTGCATGTTACTTTCTCAACCTCAGTGGTTCCTGAATGTTAGAAATTATAGGTCAAAATAAGGCCAAGGTAGAAATCATCCCCTGTCTTGGCCCCATGCAATAAATGAAAACAATTACCAGTAAAATAATGGATTTAATCTTAAATTTAAATATAAATATAGCGTACCTACTGTATACCATCAAAGGTTGGCATAAATAACAATAAATTATTCATCGATATTTTATCAGGCACAAAAGGGTTTTATTTCGCTATTAGTTTGATTTCAGCAAACATTTCTTTACATCAGTGTAAGAAATTTTTATTTGTCCTAACTCCGTCTAATCATGCTGTCATTTGCCATTCAGGCCAAAACTCACCGGTGCCAGACCACCCTCTCATTTTGCTTGCCAAGATACATTGCAATATATGAGAACAATTCAGCCTTATTATGACATCATAATGGGTATTGTAGCATGAAAACTAACTTTACAAACTGCCCAAAGAAATATATAAAGAAGCAATAAATTCATCGAAATCACAAAGCATCTTTTTCTTATTCTTAACCCTTTTTAAGACATAATTGAACGTGAACATTCTGAAATGTTAACTGCAGCCCATAAAGGTAAGCGTTCATCATAGGTTTCCTTCCCTGTGCACCTTGCCATATGATTTTATCTGATTTTCCCTCTTCTTCTTCCAAGTAAAAGGAAAAATGTTTTCATCTTCATCGCTGTACATCTCCTTCTACTGTCCCTTTCAGCTGTCCATAGCGAACGTACCTTATAGTAAATGCATTATTACTGTCATTAACTTACTAATAATATTTTCAATTACTTGTTCTCCCCGTTTAATTTATCGCCACCCTTCATCGCCTACTCTTTCACTCATCCCGCTCCGCGTAAACAGAGCAGCGCATAAAGGCTGATTGAATAAATGCATGGAACAACCACCTGATTTTAGATTTTAATTTGGGATAATGAGGTAACATGGGATTCATTTATCAGTTTTTACCCATCAATTTCAATGGCCATTTTTTACCCATGTTCATTAATCTGTTGGTGATAATATATGGAATACCGACGGTTAATCTCTGCAGCATATGTAGCCCTATTTTTTAAAAATTTCTAGCTTTTATTTTCAAAGATTCTGAGGCTACTTATCCACTGAAGAGATAATTGCTGGCTTTATAATGATTTTAATGAAGTGTCAGTTGCTATTTATGCCCGAATACAAAATAAATTTAAAGAAAATTTACACAAAAGAACTAGTAAACTAGAAGGATTATTGTTTCCTTCATTAGATCTATCTATATATACATATATACGTACATACATATACATATATGAATATATATAAATTATATATATATATATATATATATATATATATATATATATATATATATATATATATATGTACAGTATATATATATGTATATGTACATACATACATATGTGTATATACATACATACATACATACATACATATATATATATATATATAGTATATATATATATATATATATATATATATATATATATATATATATATATATATATATATATATATATATATATATAAGTATATAATGGGTACCTTTCATTTTCATATTAAACACTACAAATGTCACAAAATCTTTATGAGTTTTATAAATATAAATATATACATATATAACCAATAACTAAGTTCCCCTAAATAAATAGAGACCCCTAAGAAAGCGTAAACACATGAATTACAATTAATTCGAAAAACTCATAATGCTGAACACTGCATGACTGGAAATTCTAAAAACTGAAAGACTTCCGAACTGAAAGAATGAGAAGCCACACGAGGTAAGTGTAAATAATTATTTGGAACTCTTCCACAACATCCAGTATATTGACTCTTTGATCGTAAAAGCCCACCTTGAGTTTTCAGCCCAGGTGAGAAAAAAAGCAAAACAATGAGTTTGGAAGTTTTGCCAAAAGAAAATACTCAACAACAAAAGATGCAAAAATGTTAAATGCAATAAAAAAACCAAATTATGACAGCCACCATCGTTAAATCTTATAAAAAAGTATCCTTTATCAGATATATATGTGACAGATTATTTGATAAAAGAAAAAAGGAAAGTGTTGCCAGAAAATTAATGCATTGCAAAGAAGTCTAATTTTCAATTGAGCTGTTCGTAGAAACGAAAATGTAAATTCCAAGAATGGATATCTCAGAAAGGAACTTGATGCAACTAGGCCTTATATTTACATGGCCGAAGCACGGCTCTCATATGGAGCTATAATGCCATTCGAGCCGACACACTGTTCCTTCTGAAGATATTAATCCCAGTGGATTACTTTTACACACAAACACACACATATATGAGTGTGTGTGTGTATATATATATATATATATATATATATATATATATATATATATATATATATATATATATATATATGTGTGTGTGTATGTGTGTGTGTGTGTGTGTGTTAGCTATATCTGTTTTAATATTAAAAGAAGAAATAAAACAAGACTGTACAATTGAAATTAAAAGGAAGAAATAAAACTGACCAAGTTTTGCTATTAGACCATCTTCAAGAGGACTGATAACCAGTAACAAAGCTTTACAATATATAAAAGGGGGGTGGGGGGAAGCACAGCACAAGGTAACCAACAAACAGATCAAGTTTTTAGCAACAGGCTTGTAGCAAAGGAGTAAGCTTCTGTCAGAACAGCTGGTGGCTGCGCAATTTCATTTTTTTTAATACTGGGCATCGTACATTGCACATGAACATTTGCTATGCAAGTTGATACGCACAACGATTTGCTGTTATCTTGGCCAGATAAACTACTCCTTAAAATCTGAGATTTTTTTAATAATTCCTGAAAAAAATAGACCCACGACTGATACTCTTATTCTTTTGATTACTTTGCTTTTATAAAACTGTACTCAATTATTATATTCTAAGGTATTAGTGTATCTTAACTTCCTAGCCCCTGACGAATCAATTGCAAGATTGCATCCTCTAATACAAACGAAAATTAACGCTGGGTTCCTGTGCTTGCCTTATGCATTTTTTTTTCTGGTGCTTAGTTCGCTCTTCACATAAAATTCCAGTTTGACCAAAATCTCTTCTTATTAAATGATATGCATGCGATATGATTTACACATCTTTTGATAGTGTAAGGAGCTCTCTTTACAATTGCGCATTTTTTCATTCGGATATTGCTTTTAAATGTAACAAACACCACCAAAGTTTTTACTGTATGGCAATATAAGTAAGGTTTTGTACTGTATGGTTCTCTCTTGATGTTATAAAAAGCAAAGACTGCTTTGCGTTTCTAAATGCATCGTCATGTACAACAACAGGGTATTCCTAATTGCATCTATTTCATTGCCTTTCATTCGGAGATACATACACTGCAGCGCTCTTCCATACATGAACGCGAATAAAAATCACTTTAACTTATTCACGTGGCAAATAAAACTGTGCATAGGCTACGAAGAAATATTGGTAAGTTTTTATATGCAATAAATTTAAACCCAATATTAGCTCTGTGTATGGAAATCCAAAAAGGGAAGGCTAAAAATCTTTCACGTCTCCAACACAAATTTTATCGTTGACACCAACGTACCTAATCGACTAAAGAATGTGTTTACTTCTTCATCCCCTAGCCAGCCAAACATATGGCACCAGTATATTTAAACCAAGTCACATTTCGGAGGAATAATATTGCTTAATATTAATTGAATTTTACGTAGATTACTTAGTACTGGTGATAAAGGATTTCACACTGCCACAACAAAATTTCTAAATTGATATATCCCACTGATTTTAAATCTGTATTATTTGAAATAGATTAATTAATGCTGTTAAGGTGTTCTTAGAGAATGATATACCTAACTGTCTGCTGTCAAGGGCATCACAAAAGTCTGGGAAATCGTTAATCGATACTTTAGTGAACAAATATACTACATCCAAGCTCACAAGTCTCTGGTCACGACTGATCTGTACATTATTTCACTTGTTTATAAGATCATTTTATTCTTTATATCAGCACCTGAAATGGTACCAACCAACAGTTTAAAAATATGAGCAAGTTATTTACATCACCTGCGAGTGGAGTTAATAACCTTATCCCTGAGAAACCAACTGGAAGGCGCCACCCCCTCCAAAGGGGGAAAGAGCGTATCATGAACAACACATTTACACGGATTTTGTTAGACACTACATATATAAAAAAAGATGTGGTTATATCCACACACCCAGGCATGAATATGGAACCAGTATTTACAATAGGTTTTTTCGTTAATCCAGATGTCTAATTCAAAGCATCCAGTGTATCCGAAGGAACCTTAACAAATCATTGTAGAATTTCCGAACTTTAGCTGTAGTCTCTCTCTCTCTCTCTCTCTCTCTCTCTCTCTCTCTCTCTCTCTCTCTCTCTCTCTAAGAACTCACTCCATTACGAGAACCAGAAGCATCCTGCCACCTCTACCCCTTTTCCTCTTTACTCCTGTCGAATACCAACAAAGGACACCAAAAAGGATTCAGCGAAGGAAGATATATATTTTGTCTTTGGCCTAAAAGAAGAAGGACGAGGAGAAGACAGGGGGGTGGGCAGTGTGCAGGGGAGGAAGCGGAGGAGGACAAGCAACAGCTCTTTTGTACCAGCGTTGCTTCGGAGTTCTTTTTTTTTTATTATTATTTAATCCCAGGGAAAAGGCTCCAACCGAATCCTATGCATCAAGTATCAACATTTTCTCGCTTCGGGTTGGTTTCGAACATTCTGTTCATATTTCCTTTCTGTACCGACAACTTCAAAACCATGGCCAGATGCTTTTGGGATGGAAAATGGAGGATGGGAGCCTCTGGAAAGTATGTTGCAGGATCTGAAAAAATTACGATGATTCTTCTCTTTCTTTTCAAAAGAGAGAGAGAGAGAGAGAGAGAGAGAGAGAGAGAGAGAGAGAGAGAGAGAGGTGGGGGGTGGTGAATACAAAATGTGACACTCCCAAGCGAGCCTGAGGTGTTGTGAAGCAGAGTAGGGCCGTGTGGGTTCAAGAAAAAGAAAAAAAAAAAAGATACACGAGGGGCAGAATTTGTGAGTGGAGTAATACGTCACACACCGTTGGGTTTGTCGTTGATTTCAAAGACCGGAGCAAATAAGGTGCGTTCTTTTTTTTATCGTTTTCTCTCCTCTCCCGCTTGCTAGATTGCACGCTTCATGCACGTAGCATTGAACGGAACCAGATACCGATTCTCAAATGCGGTCTGATGAAACCAGGCGGCATGACAGGTAAGTATTGACATTGCATTTGAATGAACTTCTGTGCCCGTGTATTCCAAATACACGGGGAAACTGAGACGCCAGTGTGCTGTAAACGGGTAAATGTTGCGAGATTATAAAACAATAAACGTGTCTCCTATTTGGAATCCAGGACGCCACAATTCAGGAGAGAGAGAGAGAGAGAGAGAGAGAGAGAGAGAGAGAGAGAGAGAGAGAGAGAGAGAGAGAGAGAGAGATAACCTAGTAAAAATGAAAGAGCGAAAAAGAAAGGCAGCTAAAAGTAAATAGATAAGAGTGAGAGCAAGAAGAGTTACCTTTCAAAATCCATTGACCTACAAACCTGAGAGAGAGAGAGAGAGAGAGAGAGAGAGAGAGAGAGAGAGAGAGAGAGAGAGAGAGAGAGAGAGAGAAGCAGCTGCACCATTGATGCTGTGTATATATATATAATATATATATATATATATATATATATGTATATATATATATATATATATATGTATACATATATATATATATGTATATATATATATATATGTATATATATATATATATATATATATATATATATATATATATATATATATATATATATATATATATATATATATATGTGCGTGTGCTTGCGTATAACGGAATATGTGAAATGATCAATTCGCTTAGAACATTTGATCCCCGAGGGATAGTGCTAAACATGGCGGAACAGTGATTCATCTACACTTATTAGCCGTGTTTATTACTAGCCCCTGGGGGACGAAATGACTTAGGGACATTTGATCCCCCAGCGAAACAGTGTAGATGAATCACTGTTTCGCCATGTTTAGTACTAGCCCTCGGGGATCAAATGTTCCTCAGCGAATTGGTCATTCACTTATTCCCTGTAACATTATATATATGTGTGTGTGTACATTATATAATATAAATATATACACACATATATATATATATATATATATATATATATATATATATATATATATATATATATATATATATATATATATGAGAGAGAGAGAGAGAGAGAGGAGCTAAGTTTCTATAAAACGTTTTGATTTATTCAATCAAAATACTAACATTTATCCTCAGTATAAGCAAACTGCTTAATTATCCTCTCTGCTCCTGAATGCTGTGCGTTGTTTTAATTCCCCGAAATGTTACGAATTGCCGGAATATGTCAGAATGAATTTCCTGCAAATTTCTGGCAAGACCCAAGTGAAGTTTTTTTTTAAATCGTATTTACAGTTAACATGAAAAGAAGTTCATCAGATTACGACTAAGATGATAACAGATGAAAACGATGAATGATATTACAGTCCACAATATTATGTATCCATAATGCAAAACAACTTCGTTACCTGAATGAACAGGCAACGCATAAAGAAAGATTAATCTAAGAGTTATATCATTATGATCCTCAGCCAAAAGTATTATAATGTACTCTTATAAGCTTGGTAAAGAAGTTAACAGCGAGTACGCATCTCATTCAAGTATATCGATTGGTCACTTAGTTCTCAAATTTGAGCAGAAACAGTACCCACTACCACTGAAAAGATGTCGATGTTTATTTCTGTTTTCATGTGATTTATAGGCAATTCCTTCCAAAGGGACTGTTAGTTTTAGTTTTCTGTAATAGAAAACTATTGAGATGACTTTGTCCGTCCGTCCGCACTTTTTCTGTCCGCCCTCAGATCTTAAAAATTCTTGAGACTAGAGGGCTGCAAATTGGTATGCTGATCATCCATCCTCCAATCATCAAACATACCAAAGTGTAGCCCTCTAGCCTTAGTAGTTTTTATTTTATTTACGGTTAAAGTTAGCCATGATCGTGCGTCTGGCATCGCTATAGGACGGGCCACCACCGTGGCTGAAAGTTTCATGGGCCGCGGCCCATACAGCATTATATGTTGTACAGGAAACTCGATTGCGTTGAAGAGACTTCGTCGCATGTTTTACTTGTTTATTTACGTCTTTTACTTTACGGCTCTGTGAAGGTAACGTGTTGCATTCTGTGGAAATGAGTATGAGACTACTCTGGAGTTAAAGAAGCGTTTCTCTTACTCCAATCTTAATCTAAATTGGAGTGAAGGCTTACAGTTTGCATCTTGGAGGGGCACAGGTAATGTTTATTGGCATAGAAGTGAAAACTTTTGCAAATTTTGGGTAGATTGATAATTTTCAAGTATTACTGAAATTATTTCTTTAGGAATTTCTAGTTTATCTTGTTTAAAAAAAACTCGGGTTCTAAAGTAAAACTGTTCTTTTTAATGTACGTCTCGGAAGATTTTATTTCCTGCCAGAAATCCATTTACGAGTTCCTTATCGCAAAAGAAGGTTACAACAGAAGAAGCTATTTTCTTGAAAACTAAATTTATGAAGTAGCGAATGGAAGATCGTGAATGGGAAAAGAAAGAATTAATAAAGAATATGCTGACTTACATTCCTTCCTTGATTATTCTTTTCATTTTAATTATTCATTTTCCATCTTTCATCGTATTTGCGAAACCTTATCGTTCAGTTAAAAGAGACATTAATAAACCGAACTGATCTGTGTTCCTTATTATTTGACTGCCTTTGCTTTGCAACGTTTTTCATCTGCTTTTCCATCCTATCGTTCATTTTAAGGTACCAAGTAAGAAAAGCATCTGACTCGCAGGTATGATTGCAAGAACTATTATCTGACTTGCAGATATGATTGCAAGAACTATTATCTGACTTGCAGGTATGATTGCAAGAACTATTATCTGACTTGCAGGTATGATTGCAAGAGTTATTATCTACATCATCAATTCATTCCGGATGAGATAAATGAAGCGCATCTTTATCGTGCTCGTAAATGAGCATCGCAAGTCTTAGTGATTTATTGCCAAGCTGAATTGGTGTCACAAGAGCAAAATTAGGAATGGAATATAGAGTTTCGGCCAAAGGCCAAGCGCTGGGACCTATCAGATCATTCAGCGCTGGAAACGAAATTGAGAGTAGGTAGGTAGGTTTTAAAGGTGTAACAGGAGGGAAACCTCGCAGTTGCACTTTGACATAACTGTAAGGAGAGGGTGGATAGCAAGATGGAAGAAAGATATTACGAAAGGAGGAACAGGAAAAGGAATAAAAAGGGGTTGCAGCTCAGGGCCGAAGGGACGCTGCAATGAACCTTTGGCAATGCCCACAGTGCAGCCCGTGAGGTGCACTGATGGCACTAGCCTACGAGGGAGCAAAATTAGGGTTTTAGGAAAGAAATTTTAGGGCAGGACGCTTTAGCAAGGAGTAGTTTCTATGAATTATTTTTGTTAAGAACAGTTTTAGAAGGAGGATATTGATGAACGCTTTTGGAAAAGAGATTTTTATGGGAATTTACTGAGGAGAGTTTATTTGATTAAGTTTTGGAAAGGGACTTTATAAGACATTTATGGACAAGAGTGTTTTAGGAAAGGCATAGCTATAAAAGTGTGCTTTCTGAACAAAAATACGAAAAAAAGCCTGTTTTGGAGAAAACAATTTAGGAAAAAATATTTTAAGAAATACAAGTGTTCTCGAAAGCGTTTTATGAAAGAATACTCAACAAAAGTGTTTTATGAAGAACACTGGCAAGGTTTTGGAAAAGAGTTTTCATAAGAGTTCTCGCAGGATTAACCGTCTTAGTTTGCCTCAGCTTATTATTCTGTATTTTGATTCGTTACAAGGGTTGTTCAGGAAACCGGATAATCACGTAGCAGGAACATAATACAATTTAATTATGTCAAGTCTTCTATTCCATTTGATACTAATGAGAAAAAACAATCAATTAGTGGGTCTCTGATAAATTGGACTAAGGCATCTATCACTGTCTTTCTTTTTGCTTTTCCATTATCACCGATTAGCTTTGTGATCGCGACTCCATTACCTTCCAGTCCTGAATGGCCATCTCTCACAACTAATTACTTCTGGTTTGGAGTCTCCACGCGAAGCTATAAAGTCTCCAATCGTATTAGCGCATTCGAGTTTAGTCTTAACCCACCTCCCTTTATTTTACCATTATTTCATTTGAAACTGTTTGCGCATCTGCGTATTGACTTATTCATTAAGCATGGGAATTCCTAGAATGCTTAATATTCTAGCTCTGTCAAGAGAAAATGGAGCACGAATACAGGATGATCCACTTAAAGAATGATGAACGCTAATAAGCATACCAGGACACACACGAAAAGCAAATAAACACTTAAAGTTGGAGAGGGGCGAGATGTCGAATAGTCTCTCTCTCCCTCTCGGTTAAAAACTCATTACTTATAAATACTGGCAGGACAGTATTACCCTTCCACAAATTGTAGACTGCAGCAACAGCAAACTCTAATTATTATTCAAGCAGTTTTTCCGTTTAGTGCGCATACGCTTCCATCAGAGAGAGAGAGAGAGAGAGAGAGAGAGAGAGAGAGAGAGAGAGAGAGATTTCACACTAAATCCCTGAACCATTACCACCTGTCTATCATTAAGCAGTCATGCATCAATATTCTATTAGAATTTTAGGCAAGTTTGCCAGTTAATACAGACCCTTTATTTCCTATGAATTAACAAACTAGGATGATCAACATAGGAAATAATTATATTAATTTTATTACAGAAGATATTGTTCAACTTTGAAAGGCTGAATTTTCGTGCTGATGTTAGCCAGTTGGATTTCCTAAAAGAGCAAAATAGGTCATGAATTTTCCGTTTATTTACGATCTGCCTGTGTATCTATCGATTTGATTGAGTGTTTATCTTAAAAATTTTTTGTATACTTGCCTAAGAGTAACTTAAAAAGGTAAAAGTTATTTAACAAATTTCAATGCGTTATACTCTATCCAACTACCTTTCAATCGTCATTTAAAACACAATTAGTTATCATTGGCTTTGTGTTACGCTCTTTCCAGCCCTTTCTTTTGACTGTTTATCCCTCGAAAAAACAGAATGATACACAAACACATGATCTGTCGCTCCATCTATCCGCCTGAGATCGAGGTGTCGATTAAAACCGACGAAGGAGGAAGTTTTAAAATCTTTCGCAGTCATCTTTTAATACCGGTCATCCAGGGAAGCAATAATTCTAGTTTACGGTGTCTGCAGCCTAGATGCCGTAATAAAGATGGGGAATTTTACCCCTGGGGCTCGTTCTCTTCACTAAGAGAGTGAGTGAGGATGTTTTAATTTTTCCCTTCCTACGACCTCCTCCATAACAAACAGGCAACTGGCGTTCTGAGGACGAAAAGCTTCAGAAGGGACTCACGCACACACGTTAAAGGTGTGCATGTTTCTACACACGGCGTGAACATGTTAGAGATGGGTACACACGCAGTCATTTATTTATATACATATATACATATACATACATATATATATAAATATATATATATATATATATATATATATATATATATATATATATATATATATATATATATGAGTGTGTGTGTTTGTTTGTCTATGTTTAACATTATGCTGTTTTCCCTAAAAACTGATGGTTCAAAAGGAAAAACAATGGAATCGTTGTTGAATCGTGCATGAGGCCTAAATACACTGAACTTCAACATTAGCCGCTTTATATATATACAGGGTGTTTCGAAATTAGAGGCCCCCCTCCGCTACAGCATAAACTAAATCTGATATAGACAAAAACAAAAGTAATTCAGAACAGGTATTTATTTAAGTTTCTCTCTGAGTATTTAATATTTTGTGTGGCCTCCATCTGCCTGTACCACAGCCTGCATTCTTGAGGGGTATGATTTCAGCAAATCGCAAAAAAGCTGAGACTCAAACTTCATTTCCCTGAGCACTTCGGTCACCTCTCTTCGCAGGTCATCGAGGCTTGGTATACCATCTAGTTCACTGTGCACACTTCAACACGATCCTTTAAGATACTACCAATGTTTTCACACACATTAAGGTCAGGGGAGCTACCTGGAAATTCACTTGACGAGAAGAAATCGATACCACTGTTTCGAAACAGCTCCTGTATCTGAAGAGCCTTGAAACATGGTGCCTTATCATGCAAAAATGTGACTTCTTCAACAGATAACACATTTTCAGGATCTTTGAGGAAATGAAATACTCCACCACTAAGCACAGCTTCTCTGAAGTATTCGCCATTCCATGACTGTTCTTTTTCTTTGATGATCCACATTAACCGTTTGGCTGTGAAACAGAGAAAAATTCCCAAACAACTTGGCGATAGCGCATGTCATCGCTGATATCATCCAACTTTGCAGCCCAAATGATGTCATTTTTATGATTTGGCTTCCTGACTGCATAAATGAAGAATTTATCTGATGCAGCAACATGGAGAAAGTCAGCTTCATCCCACTCTTTAAGAAATGAACCACAAAACCTTGCACGGTCTTCTCTCTGTTGCTGAGTGATGTTGGGCTTGCTGATAACATGAAATGGCTTGATACCAGATTTTTTCAACTCACGATATACAGCACTATAACTTCTCTTCTTTCCCCTTTTTGTTTTTAGTTCAAGCGCCAATTTACGTAAAGGCTTTCTTGGTCTACCCACTGCCTCAGCTATGATGTTTTTTGACTCCTGAAAAAGGATTTCAGGCCTTCCAAGATTCTCACTCTTTTTGCGATGACAGTCACATGGATTTTTGTTCCAGTTTCTTTTAACAAATGATTCATCTCTTTTAATGTATTTAGCTATCCAGGAACGTGAAATGAAGGATGTGCCAGCATCCCTGCCCTCTATGAAGGTTATAGCCCAGATTCGGTCAATCCATCTGATTTCCTCCGAGTCGTTAGCCATGACTGTATCTAACTCCATCACTCAATCTGAAAATACAAGAAATGTAAAATGAAAAATAGCTTAATAGAAACTTAAAATAATGCACTTGGAGATAGGCTATGGCAGAAAACTTCATAACTTTCCATTTGTTCTGTGGAGGGGGGGGGGGCTCTAATTTCAAAACACCCAGTACATATAAAGAGCACGTTTGAAGCACGTTGAACCCCTCATTCATACTGTACCATCTTCCTTTATCTGTTAAGAGTTCTCGCTCTTTATAGACATCAAAACCTCCTTTCCCATGAATATTTTACATCATATGTCCAGCCCTCTCTAGGTTTTCATCTCTTGATCCTCCTCAAACTTCCAAATTTTACACTTTATTCACCAAACTATTTCATTACATTCTTTCCACTATACTCGTACCTTAGAATTTCGAAACTGATTCATTCTTTCATCTACGCTAACTTTTTTTTCCAACTTCTAAGTATCTCACTGCTTCAATTATTTTTATGCCACATGCACTAAGTAAAGAGATCACCTCCACAGCTTTCACCCTTTTGTTTCATTAAGTACCTTCACACAGTCCAATCTTGGCTTCCACAGGCAATACTTCTGTTACCTGTCATTAAGTTATCCGCTATATCTACTCCTAATTACTATTTACAAATCAACTGCTTCAGCTCCTCGAACATCCATTACAACGTTCATTATTCCTTCCTCCTGGTTTCCATTTATCTTCAGGACCTTCCTTTTACTTATATTTACTCTTAACGTTCACATTTTCGTCGCACTTTCACCGTCTTCAATCAGCACTGTATTATCTGTAAACATCAGCCATTTCACAATCCAATAAGCCCTTTCTCTGAACTTCTCAAATAACTACATCCATACATGCATATATATATATATATATATATATATATATATATATATATATATATATATATATATATATATATATATATATATATACAGTATATATATATAACATATGGGTGTATATATATGCGTGTATGTATATATGTATACACTATATACATATATATACTGTATATGTATATATAAATATTAATATATATGTACATATACACATATACATATATATGTATAATATGTGTGTGTTTGTACGTACATATTTATATGCATACATACATATATATTTATATATATGTAGATATATGTGTATATATATATGTATATATATATTTCTATATATATAGATTTGATTCTTGCACTTCATCAATATGCATAGTCACTCGTTCTCATGATATAAAAAAGTTTACGAATTTTATCCAATCCACCGTGCGAAGTTCCAGAAACTGCTGTACTAAATTTCCTTACTTGTTATTCTCACATTTTTCTTTTTCGTTTTCTTGTTATTATTTTGTTTGTATATTCTCAGTGAATATAATTGGTATTACATTTTTCACAACTGCTTTTCATCTTTTTTTGCTAATTTTGTCTCAATCCATAACTCACAATTATCCAAGTGATTTGTTTTTTGATTCTCTGTTTACCTAATGGATCTCCGAAATTCAAGAGAAAATGTTTGCCACTGAAATATTTCATTTTTTTAATTGTTAATTTTAATTTGAAATTTTCATTCAATATAACCACTGTCATTTTTCGTGTCTTAAGTATTAGTCCATTTACCATTTTATTGTGACTTCTCTCCCTTGTCTTTTTGGCTAATTTTCTTTAGTTTTGGTGCTTAACTACTCTTTACTATTCTTAATACATTCTTTATTATTCTTAATGCTTTCTTTACTAAATTTTCAATTGAAATTTTTAGTCTACAAATAAGCAATTTTTTTTATTTGTCTTTCTTATTTTTTCGGTTGAATTTTCACCTGAAATTCTCAATGAACGAATATATATCTAACTTGGCATTTTGATTCTTCTGCAGGCCGCATCACCGGCGTCCACATAACAGACCTCAGAGTTCCGTCAGTGGCGCTCAAGGGCGACGAGATCCGCCTCGTATGCGACTACGAGGAGGAGAACGGGGCGTCGCTCTACACCCTCAAGTGGTACAAGGACGACCAGGAGTTCTACCGACACCAGCCGGGCATCTCGCCGCACACGACGGACGACCGGTGCCTGGACGCTCACACATACACCGTCGAGGGAGTTAGTGTCGATGTGAGTGAAAATGGTGGCAGTTTGGTAAGAAGGCCAGTTCTCTAGTTTTTCTTCGCCTTTTCATTTTCACAGCTCCTCGTTGGCCGAGTCGGTAGAGTTGTGGGCTAGTATTCGCTAGGCCCGAGTTCGAGTCTCCGGCCGGCTGATGAAGAATTAGAGGAATTTATTTCTGGTGATAGAAATTCATTTTTCGTTATAACGTGGTTCGGACTCCACAATAGGCTGTAGGTCCCGTTGCTAAGTAACCAACTGGTTCTTAGCCACGTAAAATAAGTCTAATCCTTCGTGCCAGCCCTAGGAGAGCTGTTAATCAGCTCAGTGGTCTGGTAAAACTAAGGTACACTTAACTTTTTTCATTTTCACTGTGACATTTTCTCTGCAACATTTACTGTTGATGTGGTGGAGGTGATTGGAATATGAGATTTACGCATGATGTCTAGCGCTGGGACCTATGAGGTCATTCAGCGATGAAAGGAAAATTGAGAGCAAAGGAGGTTTGAAAGGTGTAACAGGAGGAAAATCTCGCAGTTGCACTATGAATCAGTTGTTAGGAGAGGGTGGAAGGTAAGATGGAAGAAAGAGGATGTGAACGGGGATACAAGATGATACAAGAAGAGTTCCTTGAAAGTGATTCTTAACTGGTATTTTCTCAATGAATTTTGTAATTATTTATTCTAGAAATATGGACGTGATTAAATACAGATTATGTTTTTAGTACAGGTGGTGTTCTTTTTTCTTTTTTGGGGGGGAGGTACTTTTTCCAACATTAGCGCCGATGGTTTCCATGAACGAAAAATGGGAAATTATCTTCAGTGCGATTTTATAAATCATTTTCTCTGCAACATTACTGTTGATGATGATTTTCAGGCACAGAAATCATTATTATTTTGGCAAGAAGGGCTTTTTTTTTTAAGTATTTCTTTTCATGTTGTTTCAGTATTGGATGCACAGTAATAATCTATCCTCTATCGCGCACCCCACGAAGAAGATTAAAAAATAGGCTAAGAATTACCATAAATATTAACACATGCTTATTTTTGCTCGCAAAGATCCCTTGACATTTTTAACTATTTCTAAGTTCCTGAAAAACTTCTAAGGCTCTTGAAGCGCAGAAAGTTACACAAATAAAAAAAAGTAAAAAAAACTAAAAACAAAAAATCCCGGGACACCCGTAAAATTCGATTTATTCTCAGTAAAAGCGCAGAGTCTCACGTTCCGCTCAGCTTTTTACTGACATCTTAGAACACTGACCTTAGGGTATGAAGAATGCGAGTGTACTTTTTATTCTTTGTGCATATCCGATATTGCTTACACATCTGTTCATGCAAACAAGTATACATATACACTGCAAACGAGCGCGCGCACAGACAGACAGCCAGGCACTAACTTGCACATACACCCATACACACATACACACACATATATATATATATATAATACACACACATTTATGTGTATGTATATATATATATATATATATATATATATATATATATATATATATATATACACACAGGGCGTCCGTAAAGTCTCCTTACAATTTTAAAAAATTATTACAAAAAGCAAATGAACAGACAAATATGTGGAAACTATTACAAAATGAGTAGATATTGAAATTTTTCTTGCCTCATTTAATACACCTCTATATGGGCACGAAGCATAGCCTAATCAATGGTGGCAATGGCATCTGTGACCTTTTGCTTGAGATCAGTGATGTCCCGTATCTTTTTGTTCGACACACGATACCTTTAATATAACATATCTGGTGAACGAGGTGGCCAAGGAATTGGGCCCTCCCTTCCAATCCACCGGTCTGGAAATGTTTGATCTAGGAACCCACGAACACGCAGTCCCCAGTGTTGTGGTGCAACATCTTGCTGGAAAATGATCGTTGGCTGAAGGTCATCCAGTTGTGGTGCCACATATTCAGTCAAACGGTCAAGGTAAACATCTGCAGTAACTAAAGTCTCGTTGAAGAAAAATAGACCAACAATTCGATTGCACATGATCCCACACCACACATTCGCCTTTGGACTATCTCGGTGAAGTTCCCTAGTCACATGGGGATGTTCTGATCCTCAGATTCTCACATAATGTGTGTTCAATTTCCCTCAAACATGAAAGGTTGCCTCATCACTAAAACAAACTCGATTGAGGAACGTTTTATCCTCAGAAATTCGTTTCAGCATGTTAACTGCATACTCTTTTCGTCTTGGTTTATCATCTGGCTCGAGTGCCTGTATGAGTTGCACGCTGTAAGCGTACAATTGCTAGTTCTCTTGTATGACTTTGCGCACCGTTGAACGCGGTAGCTGCAAGTGTATGGCTGCAGTACGGATGGACTTTGTAAGAAAACGATCACAGGTTTGTCTTACACGATCGATGTTTTCCTCAGATGTTCTTGGTCGTCCACCCCTCCCTTTATCCAACACTGTCCCTGTTTCCATAAATTTCTTGTGCCATGCACGAACTAACGGATGTGACGGTGGACCTCTTCCATACTTAGTTCTGTAGTTTTGCTGAATGTGTATCCGATTTTGTTTCAATACACAATGACACAAATTGTGCCTTTTCTTGAGGAGTAGCCATTTTTTAGAGGTTCATTTAACAGTACCTCTTTCATCAACAGGGTACCTGAAATACACAAAAGCAATGTGATTAAAAACTGTTGACTACATAGAACAAATCTGATTTAGATATCTAATCAATGGCTTTTTGTAATATATATTGTAAAGAGACTTTATGGACACCCTGTATATTATACCCATACGTGTGATCAACTGCACTGCTCGAATTGTCATCACAAATGTATCAAATAAATTTATCATACTGCAAGTGAATACGTCATCTTGGATTTTATAAGCATTGCACTATTGCACCCTGTATTACCTATTGCTTGCTTCGGGGTTAAGCATTATTTTTTAACTTTCACCCCCTTTAACGCTTTTCTTCGAGTCTGGGCTAATTAAGGGCATTTACTGCCAGTCCAGTTCCCCTATAAATACAAATTAAATTCAGTGCTTCGCCATTTTTACAAATTCACTTCATTGTAGGTATCTCCTAGTAAATTTTCTTCGTACATTTTCATCCAGCAAGTCATTTTCTCATCTGAATATCAAGTCACAGACTTCGCTTTCAGCCTAACGGCTCTTAATCGCCGTCTGCAAACTGCCACTTACATCGTGTTCTCCCGAGAGAAATTCCATCTTGCATTTCTATCACGTGGATCATACGCGTTATGAAGGTTCGTGCCTCTCATGCAAGCCTGTTACCATCGCATCACTTCTGAAAGGTTCCCTTCCCTCTCGTCATAAACAGGTGCTTCATAAGAACTCTTTCCCACAAGAAAATTGTGTTTCCTTTTAAATGATAATTTTGTTAACTACTGTAATCGCACATGTTATTTTCTGTGCTCTATGCAATGTATCTTTCCTGCATGATGAACTAACAATCTCCTTCAACGATTCCTTGCAATGCAAATTAGAAAAGCTTACAAAATGTGCTAAAATAGTAGGTCGCTTACTGTTTTCATGTCATTCATACTACTCAATAAGATTTTCAACAATACTTATTTCCTTAGCATCCCGGTGATTACACTTCTAAGTCTTATCTTTACAGACATCAATCATTTCTATAACATTATCCTTTCTTAACATTTTAAAGTAATTTTCTGGGAGTATTTGTACATTTCCAGCCGTCTAAAAATGGAAAAATTAAAAGTCATTTCCTATTGCCATAACGTTGAACTATTTGGCAGTTTTATGCAGTTACAAATATATACATATAATATTTCATTACGCAATTCTTTTCATCCAAGGTAGATTCGGCTTATGAAAAATTTTACATTTGGATCTGTCATTAGTCTGGGAATTGCATTAATTGGCAAATGCTTTACCAGTTTCAATGTTTTTGTGAGGAATTTAAAAATTACATAAATTGAAGTAGAAAAATGCATTACCATTATATATATATATATATATATATATATATATATATATATATATATATATATATATATATATATATATATATATATATAATTTATATATATATACTGTATATATTTATATATATATATATATAAGGAAGTCAAGCAATAATATTTTATATATCAACATATATTTATATATATATATATATATATATATATATATATATATATATATATATATATATATATATATATATATATATACTTTTTTGGATACATATAATGTGTGTGTGTGTATGTCCAGGTTTATGTGTATGCGTGTACTTATCTGTCTGCCTATGGCTAAAACAAGAGTGTTTGATAATGGAAAAGTGTTAGCTATTTCCTCTAAAAAACTGAAGCGTAGCAAGTAAGCTGACTTTACCCACAAACAGCTCAAACACAAAATGTAGAAGATTTTACAAATAATATCAGGAAAACGCGAGAAATCCACTGAACAAGAGGTAAAAAAATTCAAAGATGAAATTATGCTAAAGACGGTAATACTAAATAATTCAGCATAGCTCATAAATACTTGATCAACAATTAGCTAGTTCAGATATTTAGGCTGTTCTGCTTTGATGATGTTTTCAGTGATGGGCAGAGAGTCACGGCTGACTGTCCTGGGAGTAGGTTTCTGCATAATTAATGACTTCAATTATTTTTGGGACATACCTAATTAGGTTTTTAATAATGTGTTTATTGACATCACACGGGTGAAATCGGTGTATCATGTTTGGAGTTTGTTTTGTTTCGTTGCATTTTTCATCTGGTTGTTTGTTTCTTTGCAGTTTTTGCTTCGGTTATCAACAACATTTTCACTTGTTTATCCTCGTTATCGACATAATCTCTTACAGATTTTTACAAAATTTAGCCCTTCAGGAACGTTTCTATTCACCGTATTCATCGTAACAAGCAACCTAAAAGCTGCACTCATCTCAATAAATGACTTCCTGAACCTCTCGTTCGTAACTTTGATCACATAACACTTTTCATGCAATCCAGTAGTGATTAGGAAGGAGCAGGAGAGGAAGGTCTAGAAATGGCTACATAGATGGAACGGAGGAAGTAAATAAACGTAATGGCTTTGATGTCCTAGAAGCTCGAGAGGGCGTGCATGTTAGTGATTATTGCTGTGTGAAGAAGGAAGTGAAGAAGGGGGGGAGGCGTTTATGAGCTGCTTATGAGGTTTCTGGTGTTCATCCACTATTTAGCATTTAGAGAGTGAATGTGGCAAACAACTTTGTTTTCTTTGTTTTGATGATTATATATATATATATATATATTAATGATGATTATATATATATAGATAGATAGATAGATAGATAGATAGAGAGATATAGATATTGATATATGTATGCATTTACATATATATTTCTAAATATTAAGCTGCATCTCACCCATTAACATTGAATTCACCTTTCCTTGGGGTTAACGTATACTATAAAGAATTACTATATTCCAAACGTGCAATGAATTTGATACTAATGTACTATTTGTGGCTTAATACATGAAAGCATACACACATACACACGCTATATATATATATATATATATATATATATATATATATATATATATATATATATATATATATATATATATATATATATATATATATAATTCTTTCTCTCTCTCTCTCTCTATATATATATATATGTGTGTGCGTGTGTATAGTATATGTAGATATACAGAGAGAGAGAGAGAGAGAGAGAGAGAGAGAGAGAGAGAGAGAGAGAGAGAGACAAGTAAAATTAATCACAGAACTAACAGGCATATTAATCTCAAGTCGTTCTTATTTTGTTGTTCTACTTCACAAAAAGCTCTGGGAAGAATAAAAGGACAAATGTAAACCAGTAATTCAACTAATCTTCTTCTGAGTTCTTTGTTACACTATCAAATGTTATCATGATTACCTTCTCATACTGTTAATGTGTACTTTTGTTCCTACTTGATTTACAACCAATTGTAAGGCCTTTATTTGTGCAAAAAGAAGATATTATGAATGATGTTATTCTTAACGGAATATATATACATATTCAAATATATATATACCACATAATATATATATATATATATATATATATATATATATATATATATATATATATATATATATATGTATATATTACATAACTGTCAAACTAACCTTTCCTCAATTGCTGCACACCCTTCGGATACAAGCGTATCAAAAGTGTAGAGAAATTAAGAAATGGTCATTATGACTATTTAAAATACAGATATATCTTATAAGTGACGAGAAGTAAGCCTGTTTATAATTTACCCTTTAAGAGTATGACCAGTTTGGTTATTTGCCAGACCCAATATAATTAAATCCAATTACATAATCCACTGGCCAATAATCCTCAAATATAAAGTAATATATTCCAGCCATTCTCACTCATTAATCACTTGTATGATTAGTAATCAGTAAAATGCAAAACAGTTAATAAATTTCAGTCGAAAGATGACCAACCATTCCACACTTCTGTAAAACATCCTTAGTACAACAGTTAAAAACTGGGTTATATAATACGTAGTTTACTAATACTATTAATAATAATACTGATAATAACGCAAACTAACAAAAAATTATTATTATTATTATTATTATTATTATTATTATTATTATTATTATTATTATTATTATTATTATTATTATTAAAAGTACACATTGATGAAGTTATTTGCTTCTGATCAGGTATGTGTGAACCGCCAGTCTGAGTTTTTGTAATATATGTGTGAACCGCCAGTCTGAGTTTTTGTAATAATATAAGTTTAGTCTGGGAAAGGACAATGAAATTGAACTGGCGAGCCCTTTTGAAAATGCAAGTATGGTTATTCATTTTTATATTTTATTTCCAGAGCAATGTTTCCCCTTTAAATAAAAAAGTGGGAAATTTTTCTCGTTATCCACGAATGCCTGTAGCTGCATGCTAGCATTTTTTCTACGTTTCTTTTTAACACCTGAAAAATAATATTTCATGCCCGAAAAATACGAAAAGGCAATAACTGAATAGTGTTATAAAATTTGAATATAGTTATGCATTTAACATCTCTTGGAGATTTGATACGTTAATCATCGATAATTATTTCACGGGCATTGTAATATATATATATAAATATATATATATATATATATATATATATATATATATATATATATATATATATATATATATATATCTAGTATGTGCTACGACAATAGTAATGGAATATATATATATATATATATATATATATATATATATATATATATATATATATAATATATATAATATATACACACTATATATTACATAATTGTCATACTAACCTCTCCTCGACTGCTACACACCCTTCGGATACAAACGTATCAAAAGTGTAGAGAAATTAAGAAGAGGTCATCATGACTATTTAAAATACAAGTATATACATATACAGTATATCATTACTACGTGCGTCTGTGCGTTTGTTTATATGAATTCGACCAAACACGTATTTTTTCTTTTACCCTTATATATCATTTGCAATAACTGTCGTTGTGCACAGATTCAAAATCTCATTAAAACTACCAAAGATTACAGATATTAACCGGAAAGAAAAAACTATCCTAATTGCTCTCCGCGTAAATATACAGCTGAAATGTAAAATGACAGCAAAAACTATCTCTGGAAGCAATGGCTGAAGACTAAAGTTCCCAAAGAAACTAAATTAATGAAATTTTTCTAATAAAGAAAGCATTTTGTATGAGGATGCTTCTCATGTACGGTGATAAATAAGCGTGTAAAATTCAGATATTTACGAGTCGACGGACTATCCAATGTTTACTATTAATTTCTTAAGCCAAACATTCTTCAGAAACCACTATCATGAAGAGCTCATGTTTTTGCAAGTGGTTGGCAATCGCACTGGCCATAATTTTTCCTGAACGTCTTCCTTATTTACTGAGTTGCAATTTTAACATGGAGTCACGCATATTATCATTTTACCCTAAAAAGACAGTCGATGGTCCTGAATCTCGTCCATAATCCATGTTAAAGCACTGGTTTGCTATGACCTGAAAATGTGCAGAACTTAAATCACACAAAATTTTAGTGAATAATTGCAAATTAAATCATGAGAGCTAATTCGTATCTTCCTTTCTTTTTAAAAGAACCTGATTAAAAGGAAGTCTCTAATGCAGCCATGGAAATTAATTCGAGAACCTTCGTAAATAGCTCAGTATTTTCCGATTTTGAATTCTAACAAATAATTCACATTGATTCACCCGAGCACGCTGCCAGGCTGAGGACACTTATTTAAAAACAGAGAAAGAACACACGTTAAGCACAGTAGAAAAGAGTGAGCGGCCCAACTTTTTCTCTTTTTTTCTGGATATTGGAGGCTTGTATTTTTAATTTACACACACACACACACACACACACACACACACACATTTACATACACACATATATATATATATATATATATATATATATATATATATATATATATATATATATATTTATATATATACTATATATATATTATACAAATATACACATAATTACAATCGTGAAGCGACAAATGTCGCTTAATATCAAATTCACGCTACCTCAGGAATATTCCCGGTGGGGAATTATCATCGAAGGGAATTTATAAGTGATAAATGGATTGGTACTGCCGGGTCCATTTATCACTTATAAATTCCCCTTCGGTGATAATTCCCCATCGGGGATATTCCCGAGGCAGCGTGAATTTGATATTAAACGACATTTGTAGCTTCATGATTGTACGGTGACGGTGTGATAAAAAATTTCACATATATACAGTATATATTAGACAAGAAATATGACGCTTTTAAAAATAACCATATGGCTACTACTATCCATCATAATAACATCCATATCCAATCAATTCTTTTTGCTACTTCTCTTAAATCTCCTCCTCCTCCTCCTCCTCCTCCTCCTCTTCTTCCTCCTTGTTTACTGTAAATTCAGCTATTTTCTGTACATGAGCTGTAAAGACTCTTTAATAACTCTAAATGATGTAACTGGGAGATTTTCTGTTAGTGGTGTGATTTAGTTCCGACTTATTTAACTCAGTACTGAGGGCTAGTTAAGGTTAAGTCAGAGGGATAGCTAAGTTTAATAGGCACGCTATAAGGTGTGCCTCTACAAATATTTAAGCTTCAAAACGTTCAGAAACATCTGAAGTATATAAGATGACAAACAAACCCTGGACATTAATGTATTTGGAGCAGCCTATCTTTTCATCACAAGTTCATAAGCATGAATTTTAATAAAACAACTAATACTAGGGAAAATTTTACTGATTCAGCTGTGGGTTCTACTAGCTGAGATGGAATTAGGCAGCACCTGTCACACAAACTATATTTCACTGACCAATAATTCAGTCACCTTAGTCGGGTAAAAAATTCGCTATAATAAAATGTCATCAATCCAACCATCCTAATTAGCCTCGAAATTTACAGACCAATAAACAGACCTGTCAATTCACGGCCAATGAGCCCACATTAATTAACTGGAATCTACTCTGCCCATCATTTCTCAAACCTTCCTCGTTAAAAACGCCCCAAAGGCATGTAATGGTAATATAAAAAACGCCGACCAAAAACCACCAGAGGTCCCGTACAGAATTCTAGAACGGCAAAGTATACAATAATCTTTTTTTTTTTAATGTCCCCTTACTTTACGCTTACTAAACCTGTGGTAAAAATAGTAGAATTAGCACAGTACTATAAAACTTAATTAAAGTTCGGATATGTCTTTGTAAGACAGCAAAATGGAAAGAATGTGATAGGTCAACGGCCGTGAGCCAGAAACTCACTTTGTTGAACTGTCTTACAACACTGAGAGAAACAGCAACCAGCCTTGGAGGAAAACATGATTATTTAAGAGGGCTGAAAGAGCTGAAATTAAATTTTTACTTATTAAAACACTGAAGAAGAAGTCAGGTACAATGTTTTACGTTAAATCTAAGAAGCACCTGCTAAATGACAGATTGACAAAAACACAAATTATAGGTATATGTGGTTCATTCAACAAAATCTTTCAGCACAAAATGCAATCAACACAGCACCCTTTCGCCTCATAAAAAAAGAATACAAAAGCAAACAAACGCTCACGGTACTGAAGCGAATGAGGAGGAAAATATTAAAAGCCAAAACCGACTAAGGTTGAAAGTGATATAACGCCAAAGTAATAATAGGGTTTTCATCAGCCTTCATTCATCGATCAATCTCAAAGAGCCCCATTTTTTATCATAAAGGTGAGGAAATTATACGTGACTTCCAATATCTTAAAGTGCAGCTGAAAGAAATTGATTAAAAAGTGGATGATGGATGAGCTCCTTACAAACTGGGATCGGGTTCCAGCAGAGCTAAACACTGGTGCAGGCGTTTAGAGGTGAAGAAGAACGCGAAGAAATATCAAGGGGAGAAGAGAGAGCGAGACACGAAACCAACAAACTAAGAGAATAACAGAACGAATATCAACGCAGCGAGCACTAATTGCGCGTAGGGTGCGTACAAAATGAAGAACTTAATCGCATCATAAAAACATTAACAAATATTTATTGGATGGCTGTGACGTCCATCATTAAAACGAAAATACACACATTATTAACCATGAAAAATTACCAATATGTATAAACAAGAAATAGAGTTTCAAGTTACTCCTGCAGATGAGAGAGGCATTTGCATATGATTATACCTGGCTGTCATTAGGGACATCTGGAATGAGCGTCCTGGTAATTATGAACTGTTGCAGGTGAGGCAAGGTGTTATTTGAGAAAGACCTAAAGACACCGATGAGAAATACATTTGTTTCATGGGTACATGCAATTTGGAAATGGAAATGGAATATAGAGTTTAGGCAAAAGGCCAAGCACTGGGACCTATGAGGTCATTCAGCGCTGGAAAGGAAATTGAGAGCAGGTAGTTTGCAAGGTGTAACGGGAGGAAAACCTCGCAGTTGCACTATGAAATAACTGTTGAGAAAGGGTGGATAAGAAGATGGAAGAAAGATAAGAGTGGAGGTGCAGTAAAAGGAATGAAAGGGGTTGCAGCTAGGGGCCGAAGGGACGCTGCAAAGAATCTTTAGTAATGCCTACAGTGCACCTTGTGAGGTGCACTGACGGCACTAACCCCCTACAGGGTACATGCAGTTTCAACGAACTTGTACTAATTGTTCTCTCTTACCTTAACATTGCGTGTCTTTGAGAGCCAAATGTTGAGGAGTTTTTATCCTATGTATGTGCTTCATTGAAAGGCTTCTTACAAAACTGAAAAGCTGAACTTATGCTCCTTTTGGTCCTAGAAACGAAACCACAATGATTAGTAAAGTTTTTAGCTATATTTCTACAATTAAAAGTATTAATGAAATACTATGTTGTTTGTCTTAACTTTTAGCATCTGAAGATTAAAATAAATAATAGTTATGTATCTCATATTGTTTTAATGAAACTTTCTCTCTCTCTCTCTCTCTCTCTCTCTCTCTCTCTCTCTCTCTCTCTCTCTCTATATATATATATATATATATATATATATATATATATATATATATATATATATATATATATATATATATATATATATATATATATATATATATATATATATATATATATATATATATATATATATATATATATATATATATAATGTCTGTCTGATGAAATAATGAGATATAATCGGTTTTCTTAATTTTCCATTTATATATCTAATGTTCGAGTGCGATTTGCTCATATGAAAGAATGGCAAAGATGATACAATTATTCTAGCTAAAAACCTTCATTATTCAAACTTCATGTAAGTTATATGAAAAATAATAACAAACAAAATGAGATATCCTGATCGAGTAATATCTATTTAATTCTTGATCCAATTCATTCGTTGCGTAAATTTTTCCTTTCTTATATCATTTATCATTTGTATTTTTTTATCTCACTCTCAATATAAGGCAGCCTGAATTATCACTTTATTTATTTATATTCATTTTTCCATTAAAAGCCACAAATAATGGGCAAAAATTGCTTTCCATCATTTCCCCATTATGAACCAATCAGAATCTAACTTTTTTAATGATTTCCTCATTATGAAATAACCAGAATCGCCAACATTTTTTATCCTTCAATCCTTTCCTCATTATGAGGCTAACGGAATATATTTTTTTCATCCCTCAATCGTCCCTTCATTATGAACCAACCAGAATCGCCGAAATCATTTTATATTTCAATCATTTTCTCATTCTAAGCCAACAAGAATCTTCAAATTATGCGATATTGACGTATTCCATATCACTTAACAACGGTCTCTCCCTCTCGTGTAGCTGCCATTAATCAAATGGTTAGGGAGCTAAATGCGTCCATTAAATCTATAATTCGTTAGATGGGGCTCATCAATTGCGGAATTGCCTTCGGTTCCACGAATTTTTATTTTGCGCACGCTCTTCATCTAGTTGTTTATCACTTCTCCTGACTAATATCAATACTCTCTGGCTTCATGGTGTCTTTATTGTTCTGTTTTAGTTACACACTGCTTTACTGATAAATTATTATAAAGTATATTCCGGAGCTTCATTCGATGCATATTGTTTTCATTTGACAATGTTTGTATTTCATTCTTAATATTTAATATTTGTTAGCTTTACTTAACAAAAAAAAAAAAAAGGTTTTTCGTATTTCTTAGCTTTCTCAATCATACATCTTATGCATGAGGCTATACGACGTTTCTCCGATATACAGTCATTTAAAAGATGCGTTCACTTTCCTTAAATCAATTACTGTTTTGGCGTCTTAATGTTTTATTTTATATGTATTTTTTTTATCTATTTATCATATACCTTTAGTTTATCAGGCACCACGGCACTTTTCAGAAAAGATGTTTAAACAGCTGTTTATTCCATTTAAGACTTGATACTATAATCCACACGAACTTTTTTGTTTGTTTCCTAAAATTATTTCAAATGAAATTACTAATTTTAACAGTGAGAATTTGGCATGTGCTCAAACTGCTTTCCTTAGCCCTTTAAATTTTGGTTTGTTGAGCAAGGGCGTCTGCATGTTGGTGGCTATGGCTTTAGTTTTCTTTGTTATGTGGTCATAAAAGACTTCATGGATAACAAGGTCATGATAATATTAGCTCGAATACTTGGTCAAATCATTCAGTAGAATCATTTTAACTAGAAGCAGAGCTTCATTTCTGAGAGGAAATCTGGGGAAAAAAAAAAAAGTTCCTCGTTGAGAGAGTCGGTAGAGTTGTCGCCTAGAACTCGCTAGGCCCGAGTTCGAGTCTCCGGCCGGCTAATGAAGAAGTAGAGGAATTTATTTCTGGTGATAGAAATTCATTTCTCGCTATAATGTGGTTCGGATTCCACAATAAGCTGTAGGTCCCGTTGCTAGGTAACCAATTGATTCTTAGCCACGTAAAATAAGTCTAATCCTTCGGGCCAGCCCTAAGAGAGCTGTTAATCAGCTCAGTGGTCAGGTTAAACTAAGATATACTTAACTTTTGGAAAAAAAAACAGAATGAAATGATGGCGTCAACAAATTAGTCCGTTAAAGGGCAACAACACCCGCAACAACTCTATCAACTAAAATCGCAAGAACAGGTGTGATAATTCCACAGACAACAACCACAACCACAACAAATAGATGGTCCGCTGGTATAGTGGTTAGTGTCGTGGTATGCCCTCAGATGTTGCGGGTTCGCGTTTCGCCCAGGGCGATGAAAATTCACTGATTCTGTATCATGATCAGTTACTGCTGCAGTGTGGGGTCTGCGGTGGGAGGTAGAAACCAACATTCTTTGGAAGCTTGAATTTCAAGTCAATGGCCCCTGTATGCTTGTTCCATGTGAACAGGTTTCATCTACTGAAATAATAATAATAATAATAATAATAATAATAATAATAATAATAATAATAATAAAATATACAGTACAATATAGCATCAACTACAACTCAGTCAACAAATTTGCAACTCAATGTACCAAAGTAGCAACAATTACAGCTTCAAAGTTAAGTATACCTTTGTTTTACCAGACCACTGAGCTGATTAACAGCTCTCCTAGGGCTGGCCGAGGGATTAGACTTCTTTTACGTGTCTAAGAACCAACTGGTTACCTAGCAACGGGACCTACAGCTTATTGTGGAATCCGGACCACATTATAGCGAGAAATGAATTTCTATCACCAGAAATAAATTCCTCTAATTCTTCATTAGCCGGCCGGAGACTCGAACTCGGGCCTAGCGAATGCTAGCCGACAACTCCTCTAAACAGCAACATATACCAAAATAACCCGACCTACCAAAAGTGCAAAGACGGCATGTAACGCAGTCTTTCAGTTTAACATCATTAGGATCATAATATCCTTCGTCGCACGTGGCAACAGGTGGAACCCACTCTAGTGAGGAAACTCTTGTCTGCATATTCATTAATTAGGTGTAAACTTAGCGGATACCTGAAGTATTTCCCCTTGATCCAGTCTTTCAAGTTTATACCAAGTTGCTTTTGACTTATGAATGGGAAATGCTTGAGTATGAAAGACTTAACAGAAGCTTCTAAGCACTTTTACGTCTCTGTTTATACTTGTTAATGACCAGGAATACACCGTCGATAAATATCTTAATACATATTAGCATACATCTTGGATACACGAGCGTTAATGTGTGTCTTTATCTATCTGTCTGTCTATACACACACACACACAAATATATATAGTACAGTCTATACTATACATAGTCTAAAATTACATAAAATGTAATCTGAAAAAATGGGGGAAAGGGGTTATAGAAATGTAAAAAGGGTAATGAGCGCACATAAAATAAATCCTATTT
Source organism: Macrobrachium rosenbergii (assembly GCF_040412425.1). Classification (NCBI taxonomy): domain Eukaryota; kingdom Metazoa; phylum Arthropoda; class Malacostraca; order Decapoda; family Palaemonidae; genus Macrobrachium; species Macrobrachium rosenbergii. Next base: position 67,712,188 of record NC_089742.1, on the reverse strand, counting down.
CAGAAGAATAGGAAGACGCATTAAAGGCAAAAATGATCAATAATAATTAATACCAGAATCATGGTCACAGGAACCAGGAGCATTTTCGGATGAAGAATAGGTTTGTTTAGCCCTGTTTATAGTATATGACATACTTCACAAGGGTTCATCATGCAGTTAGTTTACTTTCATCATCATAATAAATCAGCGGTATCAAAGATGGAAAAGTTTCTTTCACCGTCGATTTTTAGTTTTCTGTAAAAGAAAACTATTGTGCTGGCTTTGGGCTTTGTCTGTCCGTCCGCACTTTTTTCTGTCCGCACTTTTTCTATCCGCCCTCATTTCTTATAAAATACTGAGGCTAGAGGGCTGCAAATTGGTATGTTAATCATCCACCCTCCAATCCTCAAAACTTAACAAATTGGAGCCCTCTAGCCTCAATAGTTTTTATTTTATTTAAGGGTAAAGATAGCTATAGTCGTGCTTCTGGCAACGATATAGGATAGGCCACCACCTGGCAGTGGTTAAAGTTTCATGGGCCGCGGCTCATACAGCATTATACCGAGACCACCGAAAGATTGATCTATTTTCGGTGGCCTTGATTATGCGCTGTAGCGGCTGTACAGAAACTCGATTGAGCCGAAGAAGCTTAGGCGCATTTTTTACTTGTTTATTTCATGAGCTATGCTAAATAAAGTCATGTATACTTGGGCAACTACGCCCATTTTTTTTCTGTATGTTCTACAGGTCATTATGTTATGTATGTATCAATGTCACTGTCGCTAGAATTTGTCTGTCAGTCCATGTCACTGTCGCGAGAATCTGTCTGTCAATCCATGTCACTGTCGCGAGAATTTGTCTGTCAATCGATGTCACTGTCGCGAGAATTTGTCTGCCAATCCATGTCACTGTCGCGAGAATTTGTCTGTCAATTCATGTCAATGTCGCGAGAATTTGTCTGTCAATCCCTGTCACTGTCGCGAGAATTTGTCTGTCAACCCATGTCCCTGTCGCGAGAATTTGTCTATCAGTCCATGCCACTGTCGCGAGAATTTGTCTGTCAATCCATGTCACTGTCGCAAGAATTTGTCTGTCAGTCCACGTCACTGTCGCGAGAATTTGTCTGCCAATCCATGTCACTATCACGAGAATTTGTCTGGCAATCCATATCACTGTCGCGAGAATTTGCCTGTCAATCCATGCCATTGTTGCGAGAATTTGTCTGTGAATCTTCCTGTGCTTACATAAACGCCAACAAGAAATATTCTGTTTTACTGCATATATTCTCTCTTCCACGTCTTCTGCAGGCAAGAATGATTAACGTATCGTCAAAGGTATCTATCTGTACACTTTGCATTAACCACGAAAACCTGGATACCCAAATTTCCCCGAAGGAAGGTCTCACTTCTTAAGAGCTTCCTGCTCTGAACACTGAAAGTTGTACGAATTCATTAAAGAATTTCTTGACGTTTCATAGCTGACGGGAACTAAACAAAATATTTAAGAAGACAATGTTAGTTTGTTGGACAGATCATTCACAATTCAGTGAATAAACAAACAAGTTCACAGCGCCATCAAGAGAATAGAAGCAACTGAGAATTTTAATTCAAACAACAATCAAGAAAGTAGAGTCATCAAGGCCTACCAAATTACGAAATGTGCTTGCCTTTCATTAAAATAGCTTTCGAAGACAATTTTTTGTTGTTGTAGAAACGACAGAGAATCTTCATACAGTGAACAAACAAAAACGTATACAACACCATCAGCTTAGGAAGGTTGTCTTTTAGCCCGTAAAAACAGGGGTCTATAAAATGTAAGGGTCCGTGAAACAAAACGTAAAAGTGGCAAGCGGGGAAAAAAGCCAAGATAAAGTTGATTCAGTTATTCAGGGCTGCAGTATAGAAACCTACGTAGGGGGAGAACAACACAAAAGGCTGTTTTTGGTGCAGTTGGTGTTTGATGTAGTGTTTCATTCTTTTGAAAATTGGATGGCGCTTTTGAAAGTGTCCGCCCATTGAATCGGGACATATTTCTTATTTTTCATTGCAAAGGCTAACTACCCGTAAAAATCTGACTAAACAAATGGCCTCTTAGAGTTCGTTGTGTGTCATGAACATCGTCGCTTTATAGGTCAAATAACTAAAAGAAGCAATGTTTCAAAATATTAAACTGTTCAACGTTCGTATATTTAGGAATATCTAAGCCTCCTATAAAACACAAATACCAAATACCTGTCCTAGAATGCCAGAAGCATTTCCTTAAAATGTCTTTACATTAAAGAATATTACTGACGTTGAATCCTAAAAAAAAAAAAAAAAAAAAGTTTAGGAAAACTACATTCCTACAAATTTTTTATAACAAGTTGCCATTCATTTTTTTTAATTCAAGAGATACTACTGTACAGAGATATGTCATAAGAAAAATTTTTACAGCTGGTGATTCAGTTCACGGTATTTCCAGTAAGAGACAGTGTAAAGTAGGCTATTGGGAGTCAAGCTGGTAAGGAGGTCCCCCGGGAGGCGAAAACCCGTCGGCTGTGAGGTTATTTGAGGTCAGTCAGGGTAGAGCGTATTTTCATTTCGTGTTTTTCTCTCTCGAATTTCGTTTTTATTTTTTTTTCTCTCTTTCACTACTAAGGGAACCTGTGTGAGCACTAAACGTAAGATGGCTAAAGTCTTGTTGTTTATTTTTAATTTTATAAAAGATAAAATGTCTAACTATGAGCAAGAGCTTTCTTGAAAAACATTAAAATAATTTATTTCTTATTATTGTGCTGAGGCACAAGCCTTTGGTTTGACGAAGTAAAAAATAACCCACTTAATTAGATTTAAATATTGCTATAAATAAAAACCTTTTCTTTTCCCCCTTTAAGGGTCATAAAAACTATACCATATTTTAAGGAAGAGCAGAAGCCATAACTAAATCATCGGGTTTTCCTGTGTACTTAATCGCAGAAAACTAAATTATCATTCAAACGGGACAACTTCAGCAATTCATCATAATTGCTTTCATAACAACAAAATGAGTGAAACTTTGTGATGTACAAAGTTGATTTTATATAATTAGTTTGTAAGCGGGGAGAATGATACAATTAAGTAGGGAGTTGCTGGAAAGCCGAGATGTAACTTGTGCGATTGTTCGAAAAGTTACCTTGAGGGGAAAATTCATCAATCATTTCCAGCGCCGTCCCTGGAAAATTGTTACTTCAAAATGATGCCGAAATTTAAGATCAGATTTACAGATAAATAAAACGCTCACAATAAACATGAACAGTAAACAAGAGAATAAAGGGTTCGCCTTTATGTATTACTTTCCTTTTATAACTAAATACGCCACTAAGCGCCTTTCAAATGATTTGTGTTCGGAAATTGCTATATTTACCTCAAAAACAAGCTCCTTTCTTCATCCCTAATATTAGGTCTTTAAGTTGGGATTCTACGTTCCCATGGTGGTGTACAGCTTTTGTGTTCTGGGTATTTCAGGTTCTCAACACATTAGAATTGAAGTCTATTTGCCTGATCTGTAACTCAGCCCTCGCTTCTTCTATCGATCTCTTTCAGCGGAAAGAGGAATACAGTCATTTTTGTACATAATATTTCGACTCTTTTTTTTCTTTTGATGTCAAGGAAAATTTTTTCGTTCACCTCTCAGGCAGCCTCATAACCCCAGTATAGTTATTACCAAGCCCGATAAAGGTAGGGGTGTTGTATTAATGAATAGGTCCGATTATTTAGATAAAATTAATGAAATACTCTCCGACAATACAAAATTTAGCCAATATAGACCGTACAGAAATCAACGATTCCTGGGCTGCATGAGACCATTTCTTTATTTCTATTGCCAAGTTTTGGGATTCTCGCTGACTGCCCTGTCTTCGATTTTTGTAATTTTGTGTGTAGCTATATATCAGACATGCCAATTAATTCTAACCGTTCCACAATTTTTTGCGAAACAATCGATGCTTTCTTTAATTCACATATTCTACAAGTCCCACATTTTTCATTCAACTAACATCTGTGGCATTCACTAACAAATACCTAAATGACTCAACAATTTTCTTCCAACATACATATTACATTCTTACTGAAATTCATCTCCCTTCTACACTGATTCCTCCACAAACAACAGCCACGCCTTTGTTCAAACCCTCTTGTTTCATTGATTTATATATTGTGAAATTCTCTAATCCGCTCCAGAAAATGAACCTGAAGAGAACTGAAAAGTTCATTAAATTGGTGTATGCAATTTTACTGTAAACATTAAGTATGAAAATATGTTTATGCGCCCGCGCGTGCGTGCGTGTGTGTGTGTGTTCATATGCATATAGCGTCAAGGAAAGTGTACAACGCTCTAATTCCACGACTGAATTTACATACATACATACATACATACATTACATACATACATACATACATATATATATATATATATATATATATATATATATATATATATATATATATATATATATATATATATATATATAATGTAAATATAATTATACATATGTTGGTATTTTTCTATGTAATTATCTGAGTTCCAGGTTACTCCAATAATGCTCATTAAAAAAAAAAATCCTTGCAACATCGATCACTGAATAGTAAACCAAAGATAATAAGATTATCAAGGCCCTAGTAGAAGGGGTTGCACCTTTAGCTGTTATACACCTAATCACACTGATTTCGTCTCTTTTCAGCACAGAACATTACGATTACTTCAAGTATTTGCCACTTTCTTTACCGTATGCCGAGCCTTCCTGACATACGAATATATCATTTCGCACCAAAAGCATGCCGTAACGGTCTGACTGTCCCATACTGTTAGATTTATAATCCTTCGTATTATTCAATCATAATTAAAATATTTCTTCTTTTTGGGTTTCTTATCACGATATCACAAATGTAGCTCTGTCCCCAACAACCTCATGTAGTAAGAATGACAATCTCTTCGTTGGGTGAGTCGGTAGAGCTGCGGACTGTCACTCGATGAGCCGGAGTTCAATTCCCCGGCCGTCTGATGAAGAGTTAGAGGAATTTATTTCTGGTGATAGAAATTCATTTCTCGCTATAATGTGGTTCGGATTCCACAATAAACTGTAGGTCCCGTTGCTAAGTAACCAATTGGTTCTTAGCCATGTAAAATAAGTCTAATCCTACGGGCCAGCCCTAGGAGAGCTGTTAATCAGCTCAGTGGTCTGGTAAAACTAAGGTATACTTAACTTTTAACTGACTGTCCCATACTGTTAGATTTATAATCCTTCGTATTATTAAACCATAATTAACATTTTCTTCTTCTTGGATTTCTTATCACGATATCACAAATGTAGCTCTGTCCCAACAACCTCTTGTAATGAGAATGACAGCTTCTGAAGAACCAAACTAAGAGCCTTTCCTTAACCTTATGTTACCCATGATAAAAAAAAATAAGTGAATGAAATTTTATCCTACGTATTGATAAAAGAAACCTATACATAACTGCAAAATGTACACACTTGATCTTATACTAAGCACCCAATTCTGCTTATACATACTAGCACTTATAGCGGCCACTCGTGTATTACCCTCATTAACATGCGTTCACTGACCCACCATGGCCACACGCGTTGCATACTGTACTAAAAGGAGCTGCGATATCAGAAATTCACGGTTTAATGGAAATCATCTCTTTTCCCTCAACTAACGCACTTCATTCACACATGTGCGTATTTTAAACATTTCATTTCGACTGTTTAATTGATATGGTCTTTATCCGATCAGTGGATTAAATCATGCACTGAAATAATTCACGCAGGCTTGAAAACGACACACTTAAATTGCTATTAAACACCATCGCAATAACATAAGAAAAACGTTATTATGTAAACTCATAAGCGTCCTTTTTCTTGGACATACAATAAAATATTTATTTCTGTTTTTTCTTTTTTTTTTAATCCAAAAGGACGAAATGCTCGAATGAGTAGAAATCTGGGATATAATGGAAAGAAAATAATGCAATTATCAGTTTTTATTTGCGTGTCACCTGTTTCCGTGTCTTAATTACATAAAATGAATGTTCTCCGAGGTAGAACAATTCCAGTAAGCCTCATTGCTAAAATTAATAAGAAATTTCCAGTTATGGAACCACAAGTTCTGCATTCATAGACGTGTACCTGGTCATAAATATAAAATTGCAATAAAATTATACGTACACGCACGAGCGTAAACATATACATTAACATGTATGTAGATATATACATATATATATATATATATATATATATATATATATATATATATATATATATATATATATATACACACACACGAGATGTTTGTTTTCATGTTCCTTTTAGCACTTGCTTGTGTGTATGCATCAGAACAGTCGAAACCCTCCCTTCAAAGAATATTGCGACGAGGCATTTCTGGTTCGTGTGACAGAGTGAATCTGAGCTCACACAGCCATTTGAGCATTCGAGCAGTCAGGAGTAAAACTAGTAAGCTGATAGAAGTTCTCTAGTTGATTTGTTTGTCTGACGAAAAATATCAGAAAAGGGGAAAGAAGAGACGGTGTTTCTCTCTACGAAGGGTGGGTGAAGGGCTAAAGGAAATAAAAGATCGTGATAACTGAGCCTTTCTATTTTATTTTTTTTTTTTTTGGCAAGTGATATAAGTAAACCTTTCTCGGAAGTTTGCTTGGGAGCTTGCTGTCTTTTACATCGGTCATAAGATCTCTTAAGGGTACTGGTGCCTCGTATTTAAAAAATATGCTACGTATTTGTTAACTGGCGATATGCATATCGTTCCGATCTGTTAGTGTCCATGGCGCAGTCTCTCCCCTTAATGTCCTCAAAATAGCAGGTTTAAGGTCTTGTTTACTTGAGGAAAGACAAATAGTTAAAAGAAATGATCTCAAGAGCTTCCGATTTGAATTTCTACTTTTTCCTGTAACAATTAAGTAAACTTATACTTTAATAAATAACAACTTTCGGTGCATGAAACGCACGGTTCAGAGAAAATCATTTTTACATGTTAGATCTTTTATAAGCTTTGGTTCAAGTACCGATGGAAGCCTATTCTGCACAAACAATCCTTAATGCGATTTCCACGTTGTCGAGGGAATATGCAACACATCACTGATAATAATAATTCTACATAAAATAAATAAGAGCCGAAATGAAATCCGTTTGGTACCGTAACTATGTTGCAACGTAATTATTTTGCAGGATCTTTATTGCGGTAAAATCCATTCAAGATATATCGTCGACAGAGCAGCCTTAAAAATATCATATGAAAACTTATTACAATTTCTCTAACACAATGAAATTTGCTTTCGAAACTAATACCTAAAGGAGATTTCGGATTTTTTACATGAAATGAATGAATCAAATTCTTACCTAATGCTTCTGATAAAACCTTGTTTTCTAATTATTTAGAGAGGATATTAGTTCCGTTTCAGTTATGTATATCGTCACAATGTTTTCAACCAAATATACATGGATGCATACAATTTGTCTATTACATACAGTACATACATACACATACATATTTATACATATATCTTTATATACATACACAATATATATACATACAGTTTATATTATATACTGTATATACACTGGGATATATATATATATATATATATATATATATATATATATATATATATATATATATATATATATATATATATATATGTAGAATCTACTGGTCCCTTTTACCAGACACATATGTAATTCTAATAGCCACAATGCCCTCTTAACTTCTCGAATTCTTCGCTTTTTTGGATGTGCTTGTAACTACAAAGCCCGTACATCCAGACACAAGAAATTGAAGACTGTGATTGCCGGTCGCGGGACACGAACCCGCGTCGCCTTAACCACAAGGAGGTCACGTTGCCGACCTGGCAAGTCTTGCGTCTGGATCAAAGGAGGTCACGTTGCCGACCTGGTCAGGTCGGCAACGTGACCTCCTTGTGGTTAAGGCGACGCGGGTTCGTGTCCCGCGACCGGCAATCACAGTCTTCAATTTCTTGTGTCTGGATGTACGGCTTCGTAGCTACAAGCACATCCAAAAAGCGCGAAGAATTCGAGAAGTTAAGAGGGTATTGTGGCTATTAGAATTACACACACACACACACACACACACACACACACACACACACACACACATATATATATATATATATATATATATATATATATATATATATATATATATATTATATAT
>NC_089742.1:67659005-67699005 GCF_040412425.1 Macrobrachium rosenbergii | reverse complement strand
TTCTATTGCAGGTCGGTGAGTCAAAAGAGCATAGAATGAAATGCATAAAAGGGAGAGCGAGAACGAGGTTTCTACTAATTTCTCAACAGTAAAGAAATACTGTTCACAGGCGCACTTCTTTTGTCAAAGAAGTTTGTTCGCACACGGACATATATATATATATATATATATATATATATATATATATATATATATATATATATATATATGTGTATATATATATATGTATATATATATATATATATATACTGTATATATATATATATACATACACATATATATGTGTGTGTATTTATGTATGTATGTATACACATACAAACACATACACACATATATATAAATATTTATGTATGTATGTATGTATGTGTATATATATATATATATATATATATATATACATACATACATAACACAACACACACACATATATATATGTGTGTGTGAATAGATGACATTTTTGGGAGGAATGAAGTTCCCTCAAAAAAGGGGGGGTGCAGCAAAAATTGAAGAACGGAAAAACTACAGGGATGATATGTTTACTGTAAGATGCTACAACAATATGGCAGTGTGACTGAGTGGGTGGCCAGGGCTTGTTAGGTATTTCTGGTCAAAGGAATACTTGAGACGAATAAGTGTTCCACTTCTAAAGGGGAAGGTGATAGAGGAAACTGTAAGAATGACATGGTCATTAACTTCACTTAGAGCACCAGGGAACGTGTATTACGGTAAGACTCTGATTGAGAAAGCTAACCAAATGACAGAAAGGGTTTGACAGTTGGAGAATACTGAGGGTTTAGACAAGGAAGAGATTATGTGGATCAAGTTATGAAACGATCATAGAATTTGAAAGTTAGGGAATAAGGCCTTCATGTGGCATAACTGGACCTACGAGAACATTTGACAATGGATGTACAGTAGAAAAAGTACAAGTTGTTGAAATGAAGATGATGCGTGTGCTAGAATATGTAGGCAAGTGTTGCTGGTTTGATGTAAAGCAGGGTCTGAGATAAATGTATTTTATGGCTGTGTAAAATATTCGTGGAATGATATGAGAAGGCAGAGAAAGGAAATCAGAAGTAGGTGCAAAGTTTTAGGATAAGAAAATGAGTTGTAAAGGGAGCATGGAGCGGCTGGTGTTTGTAAATGATACAGTAATGATTTGGAATAGGGAAGAGAAGCTGCAGAAGTAACTGGAAAGATTTGATGGCTGAAGTAAACGGCAAAGCTTGAAAGACCATGAAAACCAGGAACATGGAAAAATAAACATCACTAATATAGGGAGGTGGTTATTCGTATAAGTGTTTCGGAGTAAACATAAATGATGACGCATGAGTCAATTGATGATGGTATGATCAAGAAGTGAACAGTCAAACAACAGATGAAGTAAGAAAGGTAGCAGTGAGCTAAAGACTGAAAGGAGGATATTGGCTGCAAAATAAAGAAAAAAAAAAAGTGAATCTTTTGCGACGAATAGTATGCATTGTGTACAAAGGCAGAATTGAATAACTGAGAGATTTGGCGTATGTAGCATTTGTGACGGTTTAGCCATATGACAACAATAGTGGAAGAAAGGCTGGTGATACGCGCATTATCCTCAATATTAGAGAGAGGGCAAGACGACCTGAAAAATCTGGATAGATGCCATAAACGAGGTACGGGAAGTAAGAGCACCTGCCAGATATAGGTGTATGCTGCGGTGCGTTTGGTGTTCAACGCGTGCAGTTAGGTATATATTCTTTGTAGAGGTGATGAAGCGCCTAATGTTGAGGAAGGTTTTTGCAGAAGGGTTAAAACGTGGTTCAGTGTTACAGTCACTGCTGTTGTTTCTTTAACGAGTCACGCCCCTATTAGCGAAAATGGTTTAATGGTAAAAAAAAAAAAAATTACCTTACCAAAATATGCGTGGTTCCAAAAACATGCAAAAAAACTAACAAACCAAAACAGTCATTCCTCAGTTCACCACCTCACGGCTCAATCAAAGAAATAAAATCTACGTGTTCTATCGTTGCATCAAATGAGGTGTACCTGTCATTGGACTCTCATACTCCATTACCCATTTGTTGCCCTTCCGTGAATAAAATTACATCTCTCAATCTCCCCTTCCCTCTGGTATTAACGACCATTAACCCGTCATAAAATCACCTCGTTCCTCCCACGTCACGCTGCCTAATTGCAGGATACTGAAGCAATTTCTCTCCTCGGTGCTTTTCACGTTTATTAACTCCTCATAAAGTACCCAGGCAATTTGGCTATATCACACGTAACAGTCCTCGACAGATATTTTTAAACGATTTTACTACGAATATCATAAGAAGCCTTTCCTTTTGTTGCGGGATATGACATTCACGTTGTAGTAATTCCACCTTAAAGCTCTGTCTCTGAAACTGCACAAAGCCTATAAAAGCATCAACACCTTCAGGTCATCATTCTTTCTCTGACAGGAAAATAAAGTTTGTGCTGTATCACTGTTGTAAAAACGTAACGTAAAGCAGCAGATTACAATCAACACAGCACAAATGGTTAATTTCTTTACTTAAACAGAAAACACACACACACACGCATATATATATATAATATATATATATATATATATATATATATATATATGTGTGTGTGTGTGTGTATATATATATATATACACACACACACACATATATATATATATATATATATATATATACATACATATATATATATATATATATGTATAATATATGTATGTGTGTGTTTGGTGTTGTAAGTTATTTTTAGAAACATATGTGCGTGACATAGCGCACATACACAAGACGTGAATGCAGAAGGAAATCTTGCAACCGAATTCCCATCGTCACTCTAGCCTGATTGCTCCTAATGACGCAGACTACCTTCTTCCTACTTATACCGGCACAGCTGGTAACTGAGTTACGTCCTTCATCTCTTTATAACTGCACTCTCAACACATAAACATACACCCACATATTAGGGCCCTGACACGCTCAGACATGGGTAGGTTTCTTTCAGTACAAACATTTTAAATGTTTTTTCTTCTTTACCCGCTATTTTGCTGTCTCTATCCGGATTTTTTTGTTTACTAGTAGTTACAGAAGTAGTGGACGACTGAAACCTAAAGACTTTATTATGATTATCATCATTAATGCTACAGCGGCTATTATTAGCAGTAGAGGCTGTAGTACTGTTGTTGTTAAAATCACCTTCATTAAAAAAGTATACCTCAGTTGTACCAGACCACTGAGCTGATTAACAGCTCTCCCAGGGCTGGCCCGAAGGATTAGACTTATTTTACGTGGCTAAGAACCAATTGGTTACTTAGCAACGGGACCTACAGCTTATTGTGGAATCCGAACCACATTATGGCGAGAAATGAATTTCTATCACCAGAAATAAATTCCTCTAACTCTTCATCAGCCGACCGGGGAATCGAACTCCGGCCCAGCGAGTGCCAGTCGGCAGCTCTACCGACTCACCCAACGAAGAGCTCACATCACCTTCATGTTCGCAGAAGTTATTAATGCTATAATCATATTCATTATGTCGCGGTGAATGCTATTCCTGCATAAGCATCATTCATTCATCTTACAGTCTTTTTTGGAGATTAATATACCCCCTTCCATGAAGAAGGTGTAATATTCCAAATTGAAGAGCCTATGTAAAATCATTGGTGCTGATGCAGCAGTAATATTCAACAGAACATCCTATAAGAGGGTTTTCTTCCCAACTGTTATCATTTGTATTATCATTATTATTAATATTTTTCTTTAACTCCTCTTATTAAGACACTAAGGGCATTACGAACAGATTTATTATAGCCCGGGGAGCAATAGTTTTCTTTTCTGTTATATAGCATAATCGTCAAGGCTAACAATGTGAGTGAGTCAGGTTATTATTATTATTATATTATTATTATTATTATTATTATTATTATTATTATTACTATTATTATTATTATTATTATTATTATTATTATTATTATTCAGAATGAGTAAACATATACATCAAAACGGCCTAATGTACATTAAGGTGGAAAGCACCATCCACAGCATTAAAATATGTTTTGAAAGTTATGGTAATCGATTAACCGGAAAGAACTGGGACACTTATTCCGAAATCAATTAGGTCTCCGTCATGTCAGAGGGACCCAGAACTCCTTCAAAATCTTAAATTAGCAGGCACTCCAATTCCTGTGCATGCATATGTTGATCTGCCAATTCGCTGTTGTACGATCCTGCTGAGCAAATGTTTAAACCGACTGTTAACAATAAATAACTACTCCCCTTTAATAGACATTTGAATGCAGATGCAGCAACGTCTAAGACACAGGTCCCGTTTAAATGGCATGATTTCAGCTACACATCTAAAAACAGATGATAAAGAAAACATGTAAAAAGTTCTCGAAAATAAAGGCCCTACAAAACATGCATAAATCATATCTTACGAAATACAATATATAGAGTACAACGCACTCAGTTCCCCTGCATCTGTGAAAGGTACAAAGACAGATTGCGAAGAAAAATGAAACAGACAGAAATACAACCTTAAATAAGCCATAATACCTGGTGTCACAGAAAAAAACTTCATTTCATACCAAGGTGGGACGTCTCACTTTGAGGTATTAAGTTATGAGGTCGAACAACTGGGGTGCTACTTTAAACATTATGATATGTTGAGACAACTTAGCGGTTAAGTCATGACAAAATAGAAATCACTAGACTTTTAAGGATACACTTGTAAGAGGAACTAGACTTTTAAGGGTACACATTTAAGATGAAAATAATCATAAAGGTACTTTTGCACAATAAGAATAGCTGAGATCCAGAAAATAATACCACGAAATTTTTCGAAGGAAATAGGCTAAAAAATATATGTATGCTATACAGCTACCTAACCAAGCGAGCCATAGAAGATCAGTTAAAATATCATAACTTGAAAATTTACTCCAACATCTGCTGAGAAGATGGAAATGTGTACAAAGTAATGAAGGGAGTGAAATCCACCATGACGATAAAACGAAGCAGAACAAAAACAAGACAAAAACAAGAAGTGAAAATCACTTCAGAGCAACCAAGAACTGGGAAAAAAGTACAGTCCAATATTTTACAAAGAAACCGATCAAAACATTGCAGAATAGAATAAAACATAGAATTTAAGCTAAAGGCGAAGCGCTGGGGCCTATGAGGCCATTCAGCGCTGACACGGAAATTGACAGTAAAATGGTTTGAAAGGTGTAATAGGAGGAAAACCTCGCAGTTGCACTATGAATCAATTGTCAGGAAAGGGTAAAAATTAAGAGAATGAAACGGGTTCCAGCTAGGGGCCGAAGAACCGTAAATACAAAGCATTGTAAATCATTCAGAGAGAAAATAAACTGCAATATTTTACAAAGAAACTGACCAAACATCGTAAATCATTAAAAAATACACTACAATATTTTACAGAGAAACCGACCCAAATATTGTAAATCAAACATCACGCGATGTGTGATTTTCTCACCGGATTCAGAAATTAGAACATTGCTTCTGCCTTTATGGAAAAAAAAATCACTGTTAAATGCAAATAGTAGATGCATAAAATACAACAGTGTCGCAAGAGCTCCTTACATCAGTGATTCTCAGTTCTTCCACTGTCATTTACCCCCTGGGGCTCATGTTTCGCTATTTACCCCTTCTCTCCAATGCCAAAAAAAAAAAAAAAAGCATACCGGCATAAAGACGCACAAAAGGTGGGATCTTCTTTATTATCAATCACGCAAGGAAGATTAAAAGAACCCTTAAGTACTACCTACAGTGCACCGCATGAGGCGTACTGATGGCACTACCCCACCTACTGAGTTTTTTTTTCCATGGTGGAGATACCGAGACGGGAATTAGACCGAAATCATGCTCGGTACTACAACAAAATTAGCGTGAATGGAATTCCCCTTTTCGGTAATGACCAAATCACCTCTTCACAGAACACAGGAAAAGACAAAGAATTTCACATTCTGGGAGCGAATGGCATACACGATTACTCGAACAACAAAGTTATTTCCGTGACTTGTCCCCTTCGTAATAGTAACTACAAAGGACACTCGAAATCCGTTCGATGAGCTGTTAATGACATTGCCGCCCTCATGTCGTCATTGGCTTTCAGATAGCTCCTTCCCATTGTCTTCTTTGCTACCACAGAAATAAAAACCGGATGTGGTCCACGCTTCCCCGTGGTCACTTTCTAATATATCTTAATGAAAGTGAATGAATCTCCTGTTTAGCTTTATCTCATCATATGAATTTGTTTCACCAGTCTCCAACTTTGCCTTTTCCTCTTCAGAACATTCGAACTACAAACTCAAGACAAACAGACAAACGTGTACAATGACGAAAATGCCTCTGTAGAGAATATTTGAATAGAAATACTACATTAGTCAAAGCCGAAAGCCGAGGAAAGTCACAGAATTTCACAGTGCGCCTCAAAATACCTCCTGAACCCTCGAGAATAACGTAAGGTTGAATCGGAATGAATATCTTGTCCTGCGTCCCATTCTTTGATATCCCTTGGGCAGGACAAGGAAGAAGATTAGAGCTCAGCATAGCACGTCGTGCTGGTACGCTGACAGGATTTTGAATATCCCTCATATTTTCAGACTATATTTTCCGTTTTTTTTTTTATATTAGTAGTAATAATTCTTGCAATTCCGTTTAAAGGATTCGGTTAAAAATAAGGTAATGGTTTCAAAATATTTCTGAACTTAGCAGCCTACAAAACAAGGGAAAATCACAACGTTTTTCCTCCCGATCTCAAAAAATCTACATGTACTACCTGGTTTCAATGTCGGTCTGCTTCGTGTTACGGATCATGACTGGTAGTTGTATTAAAAAGTCACAAGTGTACCTGTCCATACTTTTTCATGAAAATCAAAGGACAGGATAACAAGGCCCTGAAAACTCTCAACAATATTTGTCGATAAAAATATGAACACCTCAGCTCTATAATCTAAGCACTTCGAGTTTTAGTGAATATATTTTAACTTTGTCGTCTGATTTACAGGTAATACTGTAGACATATAAACGGCCGAATTGTATAGATATAAAAGGATAAATCTAAATCCTATTTCCTAGCTACACAGAAAATGATTTCCCGTGCAATTTTCCACATTGCAATAATCTTTGAATTATGGTCCCTCATACTGGGAAAATATAGAGCACGTAATTTTTTCTAGATTCTAAAAGGAAAGGATATATTGTATTCGAGGTCAGGGCTCTCATGTTTCGTACTTTTATGTACAAATCAATACGTCTGTATCCTCATTTATTTCTCCTGTTTTTTTACATCATTACGGGGAGGGGCAATGAGTCAAGCTCTTACATGCAACTAAATTACCATAAGGTTTTGATAAGCCTGTTTATATATGTTTGTCTGTGTGTGTATATATAAAATATATATATATATATATATAAAATATATATATATATATATATATATATATATATATATATCTTGGTTTATATATATATATACATGATATATAACAATATATATATACATATATATATATATATATATATATATATATATATATATATATATATATATATATATATATATATATATATATATATATATGGAAGTATGTATGCATTATGCATGGGTACATGTAAGGGTATTTAAATGGGGTTACTAATTTCAGTGGCACCGGAGATCCAACGAATATTAAAATTACTTTCTGACCTTCCTTGATGGAGTTATACTTATGTAACTGCATAAGTTAAAGGCTATCTGAATATGTATATTTACTATCTTCAAACTTCTTCCCCTTTTAACCTTTCTCATTCTTGTAAAATATCACACTTCTTGTGGATTTACGCTTTTATTCATTGTGTTCTGTCTGGATACATAATCTCTTGATGTTAATTGTGAATGTGAAGAGAAGTCACTTTTGCAAGATAATCAAAAAAACTAAAATCTCCGCATATATTTCTACTACAGATAACTAATGATGATAATTTTCCTTGTGAAATTGTCCTATCAACTTTGGAATTTTCAAGTGTATGGGGAAAAGGTTCTGTATTTCAACCATGAGACCTTTGTTTTACGTGATTAGTCGTATCCGCATCTACCACAGTTCAAGCTTTAGATTATTTTCCTAAAATAACAGGGACCATCTGAATCTCATTACAAAAATGCCTTTAATCCATAATATTCAACGGAGCATTGAATGATGGTATTAAAGAGAACTTTTAGCTCGTGAAGGTTTTCTTGACGTACAGATTGTTCCAGTCATTTTAAGCAATCAATTCAGCCACCCATGAGAAGATGGAAGTGCTGACCTAACCAGCGTTACGGTCGTAATAATCAATTCAGACAACCATACAGTAATGGAAACCCACACATTGAATAGAATACAGAATTCAGGCCAAAGGCCAGGTGCTGGGACCTACGAAGTTATTCAGCGCTGAAATAGTAAAAAGGCTTGAAAGGTGTAACAGGGAGAAAACCTTGCAGTTGCACTATGAATCCATTGTTAGGAGAGGGGGTGGGGAAGTAAGATGGAAGAAAGAGAATATGAACGGAGGTACAGTAAAAGGACTGAAAGGGGGCTGCAGCTAGGGTCCGAAAGACACAGCAAAGAACCGTAAGTAAAGCCTACAATGCACCACATGAGGTGCACTGACGGCCCTTCTCCTCTAAGGGGCCCATCCTTGAGAAATTCTGAGTCGTACTAATTACTAAGGTTGCGAACAAATCAATTTAGCCTGCGCAAGGATTGATGCATACTTCGCAAATTTAGAACAAGAAAATCTCAGTCTTAACAATATAATCAAAGTGTACAAGGATGTTACTTGATGGTGCCCTATTCCTTGAACTTTTTACTGTAAATTTTAAGTTTACATAATTTTAAAACTGTTCCAGAACTATACTAACAATACTCTGTGGTCTTGGCTAGAAGCGATGAGGAGAATATAAGAAATGAAAAGGAATCTGAAATGTTGCTGTATGTAGTTATTTGTATAGTTTAATTGCTGTTATTTTTACTATGGTAGTACTGTACATTACCAGACATACGTTTAACTTACTTTACAACGCCCTTCAGGAAAAAAGGTCACACAGCTCATGAAAATTCTAATAATACAAAACGCCACAGTCGTAAAGATAAAAACTACTAAGAAATAAAATTATTTTACAAAATGAAAGTAAATCTTGGGTTCTTGGCAGCACGCTTTTCCAACTAAATTCAAAAAAACACCAAAGTTCTCATTTATCAAGTTATAACTAGGTAAATAATCCCAAGCATACAATTAGATAACTGCTTCTACTAACGCAAAAAGCCCTACTGGCAATTCCATCTTATATAGCAGTAAAGCATACATACATTACCGTGATTAATCATAATATTAGGGAATGTACAGTGTTTCCGTAACGTTATCCTATTCGTGTGTAACATCGATAAGGTAACTAGCACAGCGCTAACCTCCCTTGTCGCTAGAAGTGTAATGGTCCGAGCTTTGGGAAGGTATTTAACGCCCCTATACTAAGTACAGTAGATGCGATATACTACGTCCCTATACTCGGCACTTGCGATCCGGACTCGCTTCTTTTACCGGTACTTTTGACGGAATGGACTTCTTTTTTTTTTTTTTTAAACCGTGTCACTCTGTTCGTGGAGGCTTGCGACCTAAGGTTAAAGCCGGTTGGCTTGTTCTGTAAAAATGTACAGTTTGTTCATTAATAGTAATGAATAGCATTATTACAATAAACAATATATATATATATATATATATATATATATATATATATATATATATATATGGTTTGTTATATAAAAATGTACATTACACTACAATAAACAAATTTTGTATATATATATATATATATATATATATATATATATATATATATATATATATATATATATATATATATATATATATAATCAGCATAGACTAAAAAATAAGTCAACGCGAATATAAACTAAAGACTAAAAGTAAATGAAAGTGAACTCGAGCAAATGTAGAAGCAAGGCACTCAAATTCAAGACACATGGCAGGGAGGCTATGTCATAGCCCAATATAAAAGAACATTGTTGTTCACTGAAAGTCTGAAATGTTAGAAGAAATGCGGCCCATTTATGATCGCCAAAGCTTTGACCATGATGGAATTATGTAGTCTACTCATTATAAGACTAAATAGTTAATTACATCGCTACGTCATCACCGCCAGTAGTTTGACATGACCAGTTGTCTAATTCTAGTAAAGTTATTTCAAGATTATTTAATGCACATAATTATCGAACATGCCTTGTGGATCACTACAATATTTATTCAGCGAAATGTCAACTGTTCGAAACAGAGAGAGAGAGAGAGAGAGAGAGAGAGAGAGAGAGAGAGAGAGAGAGAGACCCTCTGATGACCAGGTGAAATCCTTGGAAATCTACAAATATTTTATATACATGTTTGAATGAGCGACGGTACAGTTCGTATCGTATTTAGCCGATTGGTTTTTTTTTATAAACTCGATTAATTAACTGGTTTACAAAGGGCATATTCCTGGAAACTTTAACAACAATTAATAAATTAATTCTGATTGCCTATTTCCCATGTGGATCAACCAGTAAAATGAAAGCTTTCATAATCCTTACTATCGAAGTGACGGGATGGACAAAAGTTTTTTCAAACGTAAATTATTGTACCATGTCAACATTTTCCTTAATACTAAGCGCCAAATCTGAATATAATTAAGCCACCCTTATTTACAGCGTTCTATGGAAATCGAGACCCGACTGCGACATTTTGATGACACAAATCATAATCGCACGGCCTATACATACACGACAACACAAGTGGACGGTCACTCACGTAAGTTGTCCCCGCTCCATTTCTAATTTACTTTTCGAAAGTCCTGTCGCATTACCTTTTCCCTAAGGTAAGGTTTGACTTAGTTCATGCGTCCCCATCGATCGCTAGGGGACCAGAATTCGTGTTCAACCGTCGCGTTGTTTTATGAGGCTGTTTGGTAATGGAGGCGTTTGCGTGACCCACTTCTTACAGGGTTATTCCGTGTCAAGAATGCGCAAGCACGATAATGGCTCAGCGAAGGCATTCATCTTCTCGCTGTAATTTGGGAAATAGCTTGTAATTGGCGAGTCTCTCGCCGCGATGTAATATTTATTTGGTTTGATTGCTAATGACCTGTGACTTGGTGTTATACATGACAGCAGAAGGGTGGCTGGATGGGGATGAGGGGATAAAAGACGTAATTGCAAACAAAGTCGCCCCTCCAGGAGGATAGAAGCGTATGTATGCCCAGGTTTTCTGCTTTACCTTGCAAAAAACCTCAGACGGGTTCTTTCATTAACGGCTTTGCTGTTATACAGGTGATAATAAAATCAAATGGATAACTTTGTTCAGCGAAACTCCAAATTACTGTTGACAGATATTCAACTAGCGTGTATCAATATTTCTAAACTCTTGAACAAAATATCAAATATAAAAACTAATAACTCATGCTCGGTACTACAACAAAATTAACGTAAGTGGACAGCCCGTTGTCATTACCGTTTTCGGTAATGACAACCTCTTCAAAATAGACAGGTGGAATGATTGACAGAACACAGGAAGTGACAAAGAATTTCACATGTTGAGAGCAAGTGGCATGCACGATTACTCGAACGACAAAATTATTTCCGTGACTTGTCCCCTCCGTAATAGTAACTACAAAGGACACTAAAAATCCGTTGGCCTCGGGGCCTTGGGCTGGTAATCCAGCCCGCTGTCCTTGAATGATTGATTGTGTATCTGGAGTCCACGGTCTAGACTGTGATGAAGTCAAAACTACCGGAGTTAAACCACCAAGTTTTCAAGTCTCTCGGTTCTCGAGTTAGTCCGCTGAAGTAAACGAAATGCTGATACAGAAATGGAGGCAGTAAAAGCACCCTAATTAAAAGCATGGTCATTCCAACGGTATTTATGAAACAATTGTTAAAAAAGGTGGAAATCAGATGGAAGAAAGAAGATATGAATAGAGGCACAGTAAAAAGAATGAGAGGCCGAAGGTGTTCTGCAAAGAACCTAAATTAATGCTTACAGTGCACCACGTGAGGTGCACTGACGGCACTGCTCCCCTACGGGACCAATGGTGTTTTTTACAGCCTTTTTCACGTCCCTTACGTGAAAAGTCACGTCAACCGTGGAAAGAATTTTATCAATTAATACATAAAATAAATTAGCTGAAACTTTAACGCTTTCTGTCTCAGTATCATTTGCATAGAAATATTTGATATTATTATTAATACTGCTCTATGATAATGTTAATATAATAACTTTCCCTGTTTACAGGGCCGCCCTTGAACTTCTAACTTCATTTCAAACAAATATCTGAGTAGACTATTTTTATTATTTTTTACTGAGAGAAAATTTCTTTATAACACTATCTTCAATTATTCTACAAGGCACCCATGTTTTTAATGGCATGAAATAATCTGCTTTCCAATAATGATTTTACAATATTTTCGCTCCTAAGAAGATTAAGAGGCCATGTTGATGTTATTATCCATAATACAGTTTCAAGAGAGTTGGAAAACACTTTAGCCGCTAGATTAAATCCTTTCTAATAACTTTTTTGCAAACATTTATATATATATACACACACACACACACATATATATATATATATAT
This sequence comes from Macrobrachium rosenbergii, assembly GCF_040412425.1. NCBI lineage: Eukaryota > Metazoa > Arthropoda > Malacostraca > Decapoda > Palaemonidae > Macrobrachium > Macrobrachium rosenbergii. Next base: position 67,686,361 of record NC_089742.1, on the reverse strand, counting down.
ATATATATATATATATATATATATATATATATATATATATATATATATATACTGCATATAATCTATTTACTATATATATATAATATATATATCTCTCTCTCTCTCTCTCTCTATATATATATATATAAAAAAAAATATATATATATATATATATATATATATATATATATATATATATATGCAGAATCTACTGGTCACTTTTACCAGATATATACATATGTATTTAATATTACAATGCCCTCTTAACTTATCGAATTCTTCGTGCTTTTTGGATACGCTTGTCACTACAAAGCCTTAGGATCCAAGTGCAAGAAATATAATGAAATGATGATGTTCGGTAGCGGGAAACGAACCGGGTCCCATAATCAGAACGAGGTCCAGACCGGACATCATAATTTCTTCATATTTCAAGCACTTGATCTCAAGGCTTTGTAGTGACAAGCGTATCCAAAAAGCAAGAATTCAAGAAGTTAAGAGGGCATTGTATATCTACAATTACATTACACACACACACACACACACACACATATATATATATATATATATATATATATATATATATATATATATATATCAATAGAAATACATACACACACACACACACACACACACACACACATATATATATATATATATATATATATATATATATATATATATATATATTACAGTATACAGGAAATGTGCGGACAAGAAAATATTCACAAACGTCTGTACTTATATAAACGTCCAGCGAACAATCAGGATTTGATTAATCAGTAAACAAACTTTTATTTTCTCACTGCCAAAGCCGGTAGTAATGTTTAAAGGGTGTAGTAATGGGGCATGCATAAGACTAATTTCCAGACAGCGGTGACGTGAGACTCACGACATATAAAATACATGCGCTATTACACATCCGCAATTATGTTCTCTTATTTTTTTAAAGCAAATTTTCTTAATCAATACCTGAAGCATCAAGTTTTATAAATGGAAGTCTGAAACATGGCGTGATCGATGCTATGGCAAATAATGGACGAACAGGAAAAGCGGATTCGTGCGAGTACCTAAAAATGAGTTTCGTAGATGATTACAAAATGAGGGAAGAGGCCTGTCACAGAATGACGGAGGTAAGACGGCAGCAGAAAGTGAGGATAAATTATTGATTAGAACAAGAGTGCCAAAAGATATTAAGGGTGAAATATATTAAACGTTTTACAGTCGGGTCTTTTTGAAGGAAGTAAAAGGTGATATTCATTGTGTAACAGATGGGAAAGTGGAAGAACAGTTGACTTGCTGCTTATGGGCCATTTATTTAGGAAAGTGATCGACATGGGAAGCTTGATAAAGCGATTTTGACGTAAGATCCTGTCAGAGAAGGCAGCATGAGTAAAAGTCAACCTTGGGAAGTGTTCACACTTCCTGCATGTATTCACTAGGGTTCAACGCTTGATATTTCTGTTCCACTCGTATGGCAAAGGAAAATACTGAAAATGAGGGAATCAAGTGCCTGGTGGGTTTACAATTCTGTCAGGGTAGAAAGTGGCATGAGCAATTAAGCAATGAGAGATGTTTGCTGACTGTAATATGTTTACAAAAAATAGGAGTAAGATAAAAGTAAACAAGTTGAGAAAAGATAGATGGAGAATAACTAAAGGCAGAGGTCCAGAAAACGATGCACACACGGACACTTTGAAATATTTAGTATCCGGAAAGTTGGTACTCGCTGGAAGGAATGGCTTCGAAGAAAAAGACCGCATTCTGATTACCTTTCGGAAACAATAACAACAGCTGTCTCCCACTTTAGTACTGACAATGGCGGAAAATTGCTTTAGCGTATGTATTTGGTTTAAATTATTTTTCTTACGGATAATTTCGCTGTGCTTCCTTTAAATTTAGGCGGAAATGGAAAGAAAGCTGAACTTTGAAGATCTTTTAATATTAAACAATTTTAACCCTAAGTGATAATTCAAATAATCAATTCAATTTCTCCACCAAATCAGAATTAGTCAGCGTGAAGTTGATAAAAGCGAATGCGGCTGAAAACCGAACTATTTGGGCACTAGTGATCTTAAAAGAGCATTAAATTTCTTAAGAATTGGAATATATTTTCTTAATATTTCCACTGTAGAGCAAATAAATGCTACTTGTAAAGTGAACACCTTTCCATTAAATGGTCATAATAATGGAACAATTAATTACTGCCATTATCGTCATCATCAAAATTAGTAGCCTAATTCGACGAATGAACGTGTGAAATTTGGCCCATATGGCCTGACTAGAAGCAATTTGATGAAAAATACAATTCATTATAATGTTTTTTTCCAATTCTATCAAACTCTCTGTTCTAGATTTTATTATAACTTTACAAAAATATTATTGTGGATTTTAATTTTCGATGGCAACAATCTTCCTCGTTTCCTCTTCCTATCATTTTACTCTTAGTAGTACCAATGACAATAGTCACGGAAAAATAGTTGCAACATTACATTGATGGCATCGTAAAAGTAATGTGATCAATAAATTATTAAAGTGACTGCCATCGTTATATATATATATATATATATATATATATATATATATATATATATATATATATATATATATATATATATATATATATATATATATTTATATATTTACATACACTATATATATACAAAATAGGCCTATATAATTTTATATATATATATGTATATATACACCAGCTTCATTTATTTTTATGTAAATTCATCTTCACTAATTCATAATGCAGCTGAATACAAGGCTACCCATCAAATTTTTGGGAGAGGGACAGTTAGAACAGCGCATATTTTGTACATCCTTTTTATTTTAATCCACAATGTTATCGTTTTCAGTTTTATCTTTCTTGTTCATTTAGTTTTCCCTTTTATCTTTTTAGCTAACTATGAAAAACGGTCAGTTTTTTGCCATACGAGAAGCATTTTGTTAGCTTCGTTATTGCTATTTTCTTTGCTGACTGATTTTATTTATTGAAATATGTTGTTTGTTTTCGACTTGTCTAGCATTAGTTGAACTACATGGGTCAGTGAATTCATTGAAGTTGATAAGCCTTCAACTGTTTTGCCCTTTTGTAGGTGGCAGAGTGTGTGTGTGTGTGTGTGTGTGTGTGTGTGTGTGTGTGAGAGAGAGAGAGAGAGAGAGAGAGAGAGAGAGAGAGAGAGAGAGAGAGAGAGAGAGAGAGTATTCACTTAATCTACCATATGCACACCTTTCATTGTTTGATTTCACACATGACTGTCTTCTCCATGCGTCAAATTGTTATATACAATACTTTCAATTCCTGAATTTTAGTCATATCTGATTATTCAGAGTATTTGAGCTGTTATCAAATTAATCTACTGTTTTATTATTCGCATCAGCCACAAACTCTCCCCTTTTTTCCCCCCGTCATGGTTTGAGATGGGCCAGTTGTTGCTTTTTAGTCGAATCCGTCGTTGAGCTTCCCATTTAGCCTGCGGGTATATTGTTATTGGATCATGTATCCCCGAACGTTATTGTAGCGATTTGTTTCAAATCCTATTGCCCGTTGGTGTTTTGAGAGAGAGAGAGAGAGAGAGAGAGAGAGAGAGAGAGAGAGAGAGAGAGAGGCAGCTAGCAGTAGCAAAATTATTGGACAAAAAATATAATCCCGTAAATCTGATCAGCGTCTAATGAACTGCAACATCCCTGTCTTGCCTGTTACCAAATATGACAGCCCATTTCAAAAATTTACTAACGATATTTTTTGGGGCAAAAGCGTAACTCCCGGCATGAATATCCTGGCATGCAATATTGCCTCGGGTCAAAATCATGTCCAATCTAGTAGGCAATCCTTCCGACGTTGCAAAACCCTGTTGTCAATAAAGGGGAAATACGGCACTAAAGGATTCTGCAGTTTCCCCTGATGAAAGAAAACGAATGCTTCGTTAAACCTATTATAGTCCGGGGAGACTGTAGACTGCCACACAAACTGCCATACGCAGAACCAATGGCTCCTCAACGTAACTAGGGTTCAGTAGTACATTAGTTTCCATTTGTATCAAAATATTGAGCGGCTTTTTCTGAATACCGCCATGGCGACTTTCATTTCAATTACCTAAACCATCACTTACTTACCTAAAAGATCAGTTATATACAGGGGAAGAGGGATGGCGAGCTAGCTACGCAAGAGTAAATGGCCCATAAATAAATACACGTGAACCCTTCGCAACGGGAATAACTGTACCGTCTAGCAAGGTTCGGTAACATCTTACTTTACTACATATATGGTTAGTGCTTCAAAATAAATTGCTTCTGTGCTCGTACATTTCATGCGTCTCAGAAGGCCGTTCAGTGAAATTAGAAAGCTTTCATGTGCATTTCCCAGGACTACAACAAATTTTGCCCTGACATTTTATCAATTTATTCCGTTACCGTAAACCCGATCAAACATTACTGTAGTTGTGCTTGCGCTGGGACTTGCTGCCTTGGAGTTGTTTATCAACACGCTGGTGTTCATTATGATGGAGAGAAAGAGTATTCATTGACAGTGAATAATTAACTAGAGGACATAAGAACGCAAATTATCTCATTTAAGTAAAGATAATCCCTCCCCGTAATGAACTTCCATGAAGTCAGAATGCCACAGAATAAAGAGAAGGATAAAATGCAAAAATTAGTAGAAATGGTTTAAAGATTCGTTATTTAAACGAAATATTTAAACGGAGATAAATATTGATGTAACTGATTTGGAAAGCTGTATCCCAAAAGGTCCAGTGAAAAGATGACATGATTATGAAATGTAATTAATATTGGACTTGTAAATAATTGGTTTTTCCTGATAAGATTACCATTCAAGTGAAAACAAAATAATATTGCACATAAAACGCATTCCACTGCAACTAGGTATAAATATTCATCTTCTTCTTTTAACGTGCTTTTATTCCCATTTTTGTATGGGGTAAGCACGATGCCTTCTTTTTTGAAGGACTTTTTGATTTGGCTTTGGGGTAGACCTGTGGTCTCGATCGGCTGCCCTGCCTGACATCGCTTAGACCCCGGTACGCATGTTTCATGTATCATACCCGACCCAACGCCCTTTCTTCCCAGCAGCGAGAAGTTATTGCGCGGGTATGGCGAGAGTTCGAGACGTGTGAGATGTTTGTTATGTTTTTAGAAGGTGTTGTAGTGGCTTTGTTTTGTGTGTGTATTTAGTCTGTAACATCCATTTGCTTTTTAAGCAAACCAATCCGTTGATTACATATATAATCCCGGGATGTCTACACGGATAGCAAAGTGTCTGCCTCTCTGATCAGTCGGCTGCGGGTTTGAACTCGCGCCACAGACCTCTACGAAGTCCGAAGCTGCTGCTGTAACCGACTGAGCCATCGAGGCTCTTAGGTATAAATATTCATATCAGATATAAAAATTACTGTATAAACATACAAGGCCTCCCTACACATGACTCATTTTTTTCTGATCTTTGGATACTTTTTTCTTAATGTAGGTTTCATTCACTTACTTATCTATTCTTCTATATCTGGCATGCATATCGATGACTAGTTGTGATGTACTGCATTTTATGTTAAATCAGTTTTACTGTCGTTATCAATTGAATGGTAATAATAATCTGTGGAAAACCTAATTCATTACAACTCTGTTATTAAATTTCATCTTGTGAGGAAATTATAAGACCACATAAACATTATAAATAAAATAATAACGACGAATATTGAAAAACTGAAAATAAAAAACTGACTTTTATGTAAATTAGGCTATAAAGCAAAGAATAGAGACCCAAAAGGAAAAACTGTTAAGGAAATTACCTTCAATAAACTACATCTATGCAGCACACTAATAATAAAAATACGATTATACCCAAACAAAAACTACAAGGGTAAAAAGAAAAAAAAAAGTTATGCAATTTGATTAAAGACGGCTGGGAACGGAACATACACATTCTTCCCCATAAAAGCCCTCAACGCGAAGGAGACTTGAGCCATCTTGGCAACGTTGGGGGCAAGAAAGACAGGGGACTGCAGGACAGGCGAGATCTGCGGCAAAATGGTAAAAGAATTTACTAGCGAAGGAAGCTTCATATATGAGTGGTTTACAGCGTACCTTCTTACCGTTTAGTAGCAAATTTCGTCGTCAATATTCATTGAGCAAGATTATTTGGAGGTTAACTGTTTCATGAAGCAACGAAAGCGAAAAAGGGACATCACAAAAAATCTGCATTATTCCAGAAGGTTTTACAAGCAAATACCAGTGAATAAACCCGCAAATATTCTGTGCAAATCTGCAGGAGCGACTGGTGTTACTGGCCATTACAATTTCGATAATCAAGAGTTCTTAACGGAGTTTCTGGTCTTCCTCTTAACTCCATTCCCTGTTACGTTAGACTTTTAATCTTACACACTGGAAGCACTTCAAGAGGGCACATATGCTGATGATTATCCCATATTTCAATCACTGACTTACATTGCGGCTAATTGGGAGATAATTATTTTTTCCTTGTCTGCAAGCTCTTAGACTGTTCTTCAAGCATTTCCGAACAGTTTACCTTACTTCATTTTCCTTATTCATGAAGTTGAGTGTTCTTCAGAAAAATGCCTAATTACTAAGAGTTAAAAATTATGAAAATTAGGCTATGAAGTCAAGCACTGTGGTACCTTCAGCCATTCAGAGCAAGATGGAAAAATGAAAGCGTTAACAGAGGTAAGTAAAAGGCTAAAAAGTAGATCAAGTTAGGGACCTAGGGAACGCTGCATACAACCTGTAGTAATACCTACAGTGCACCCCCTACGAGTTTCAGGTACTAATTGCCGATTACGAACTGAAAATGAATTCCCTTCGTTGCCATCACTTCTTCCCCAGCCTAAAATTTCAGAGACTCGTATTGATTCTGTATGCTTGTCAGACGTGCCTCTCTTGTTGAGACAAATAAAACCATACTTAACTTTTTCAAGATACCTGTTTTTCTTGTTTTCTTTTACTAGGTTCATATTTTTCCCCGTATTCTTCCTAAGTAACTTATGTTTTCCACAGCCATATTGGACCTTCAGTTCTTTTCTCACGTAATTATAAGCTACTGACTTTGCTAGAAGCTTCATTTGCTTCTCTCGGCAGGAAATAACAAAGTCAAACGCTATTACAAAGTTTGTTGTCAACAGAATAAATCACAGTCCAGAAAGTTTCGCTCAAACTAAATTCAGATGCCTTGAAAAGTCCTTTGATACTGAACAAGACTTCTTTACTGGCGAATTTCTGAGTTTCATATGACGCTCAAACTTCACGAGGTTTTCGGGAGTTCTTACAGTTTCTGACACCCAGCTACTTTCATTCGCTTGTTCATTCGAATGTGTATGCAGTTTGTGTATGCTAACGATAACCTCCTTTCCTGGGGATTAGAGAAGTTAGTTCATTCATTTACAGATGGCATATAGCCTAAGGAGATGACCCAGGCATCCAACTGCATATGCATGGCATCACAGAGGGCACCAATGCGCCCCTAACTATGACTTCACCCCCCACCTCGCCCCACCAGCAGTGAATGAACACATTTAATCCTCATCCTCAATGAGAAACGGGCTTTCGCGTTTAATATACATAAATAATATAATTATATATATATATATGCATATATATATTTATTATATATATTACATATATGTATATATATATATATATATATATATATATATATATATATATATATATATATATATATATATATATATATATATATATATATATATATATATATAAGGATAGGGTGGCAAGGAGATAGCCGGTCATTAGAAGGTGATATATTATTGCCGACGCGTTTCATAACAACATAGTTACATCATCAAGGCTAAAAGAGGAAACAACACAAATTAAGGCAATAACTATATCATCTTCTGATGGCCGGTTATCTGCTTGTCACCCCGACCACTATATGCTGTGGCCCGCTGTGCAAACGTATTCTGTCTTATAATACGCACACACATACAAACACACACACACACACACACACATATATATATATATATATATATATATATATATATATATATATATATATATATATATATATATATATATATATATATATATAATTATCCCATGGACAAGTGGTTACCCGCTTCGCTTCATCAATAACCTAGTTTTATACAAATTAATTGGAGTTCTATGGACCTAACCTCGAGTTAGGTTTTTTATAAGGAAGGCTTGAATTTAAACAGCCTATTCAAGAGATGTATTAGTTTCAAAGGCTGAATTTTCAGTCCATATAAGTTCCAAATAATGAACAATAAGTAATTCACACTCATGTAAACATAAAACGAAAGTCACTGTCTCATGTTGAGCTAATAAGTTAATATCAAATTTGAGCTAAGTTATGGAAACCATTTTAGGAGGCATGATGACAGAAAAAGCAGTTCAAATATGCTCTGAAAGTGACTGACAATATTCCAAGCAACACATTTATGAAATTCCATATAAAACACTTTTTAATCCCGAAACATATTTATATGGGCTTCCCTCGTTTGAAGAAAATCCAACTATCATTCGCAAATCAATTGTTTTAATAAACCGTTCTTTGTATTACTTTCCTTAGAAGATAGTTCACCTCGTTAGTGTACATCAAAGTGACTTCGTAATATACATTTATGTCTTGATTATTCTTTAATCCTACTTTTATCTAACGTGAAAAATATGAAGATCGTTCAATATTCCTCATCCTCGAAAGTCAAAATACCTTTTGAAGCCGTTTTTTTGTTAAGCTTTAATGACCTTTTCTTCTTAAAGCAGTTTCTTCCTATTTCCCTTCCTTTGAAACACGTTCATCCTGTAAACAACAGTAAATCAATGCGACCTCAGAATATGAATCTTTATTTTCTTTAATCTTACTTTTATCTAAGGAGAGAAATGTGAAGTCCGTCAGCTATTTCTCATTCTCAAAAGCCAAACACCTTTAAAGCCGTTTTAATTAAGCTCCCCTTATGCCAGCACGTGATCTTACTACTATAACCTCACAAGAGAGAAAGAATTTATTGTGCAAAAAAATACTTAAAAGTACAGCACAACAGGCAACAAGAGGAAAAAATACAATATACTTTACGACGAATTCTGGCAGAAGAGAAACGTCTGTCAACATGGCAGCAGCACCATGTAACTACCTTAATAAAATAATCAAGAGAAACGAGACTCCATAGGTCACAGCTGGTGGCAAACAATTAATGCTAATAATTCGGCTTACTGGCCATTTCAAATTGAGAGAGCACTGGCCATGCTTTCCCGACAGAAGAAAGGCGACCGTGAGGAGAGAACAGGGCAGGGAAGGTGGAGGGGTCAAGACAAAAAGGAATAGTTACTCCACCTACAGTTTTAGGTGTAAATATTGACACTTCGTCCGGGGCTGTGTTGGGAAAGGGGAAAGCCCGTAAAACCTATATAGGCAAAGAAAAGAGTACGACAATACATTTAAGTTCTAAAATTTGACTGAATTTGGTAATGGCGGTTTGGGCATGCCAATTGTACTTAACACTATTTTAATATTGAATTTGTCTCAGTGTAATAATCTGAAAGAACATTTAGTGATGTGTTAACACAATCAGTCATTAATCTCGCCCTCTCCCTCGCTCTCCTGCACACACCTCAACCTATAGCTAATAACAATGAGATTTGTGATATAACACTAAACCTACTAAGATCGATACATTATTCCGATACATTATTCAGAAGCATAAAACATCTTCTAGATTATCAAAATCAGATATATATATATATATATATATATATATATATATATATATATATATATATATATATATATATATATATATATATATATATATATATATATACATACATACATACATACATACAAACTCATATATATTATATATATAGGCTACAAACACATATACATATATAGGCTATGCATATAATATACATAGCCTATATGCTGTATATATATACACATATACAAACATACTGTATATTATACATAAGTATATATATATATATATATATATATATATAGAGAGAGAGAGAGAGAGAGAGAGAGAGAGAGAGAGAGAGAGAGAGAGAGAGAGAGAGAATATCTTTCGTCTGGACTAAAGCATTCCCAAGCAAACTACATGCAAATGAGAAAATTACAGAGAAAACTCTGTTTTAAAAAAACAACCAAGATTACAGAATATAAAACCATTTTTGTTCATAAAACTCATTGCATTTGAGGTTGATCTTCAGATGGGTAACAGCTATCCTGGATTAATCCAGGTTCGTGATTAACCCGGAAGAAGCTAAGAACATTAAAAGGATTACTGACGGTTCTCTCGTAAATCGTCTTTGAACATATTGTGCAGAATAAAGTCTAGGATTGAACAGACCGGAACTTAGATTCAGACTATTTATTTTCATTTGTTAGCTGTATTAAAGCAGACTCCAGACAATATCATCACTTTATTATTATTATTATTATTTCTTGTCTATCGCAGTCACCCTATTTGACTGGGTGGTTTTTACTGTATATTGTGGGATTCCGGGTTGCATCCTACCTCCTTAGGAGTCCATCATTTTTCTCTCTATGTGCGCTGTTTCTAGTAGCACACTCTTCTGCATGAATCCTGGAGCTACTTCGGCATCTCGTTTTTCCAGATTCCTTTTCAGGGATCTTGGGATCGTGTCTAGTGTTCCTATGGTTATGGGTACAATTTCCACTGGCATATCCCATATCATCCTTATTTTTATTTTCAAGTCTTGATACTTATTATTATTATTATTATTATTATTATTATTATTATTATTATTATTATTATTATTATTATTATTATTATTATTATTATTATTATACTATTGGAGCAATCAATTCTTTCTGATGTTTCACTTTGATGTACACACAAAGAGCATTATTCTTTTGACTAGTTCTAACTGAATATGTGTTGATTTATTCTGGAATTATTTTAATTCATAGTTCATCTGGCCCAAATAAAAAAACATTCCATATATAGGACTTTACTAACAATGTTAGTACCCTGTTGAGGACCGTGCTGTTATCTGAAAAGATTACATTTACACTGAATATTTTCAACATTGTTCTGATTAACACAATACCTGTGAAATAAGGAAAACGAAGGTGTTCTAGGTTACCATGTCTTCCTGTCACATTTAATTCTGTCTTCTTGTCACTTTTATTATGTCTCCCGAGCTTTATCATAAAAAGTATTTTTAAAAATATTTGCTGGATAACATAAGTATCAACTGTCTATTTTTCTATCGCTCGTTTTCCTGGAATCCTGGAGACAACTCATAATCCTCTCAGGAACGTTGAAAAAATACGTGGATTTCTGTATAAATATGACGTCCGTTAAATAATGAACATAAGCTGAATTATTTGTTGCTTTACCACATATAATTAATTTATACTGAAAAGGTTCACATCTAAAAACAGTGTTTGAAAATGGGTAGGCAGCCATATTTTCTATTTATAATGTGAATTTGAATGACGGGACCTACTCATTTAGTTTTTCTACGAGGTTAGTCACATCTACGTATTTAGGTGTAATAACCAAATGTATCTAGTATACTGAAACCATGCTACAGGAAACTGAGTAATCTTACGTTAAGAATGGTTAAAAAACTTACATATAGAAATTTGAGAAAACTGTTGATAGTGTTACTGTCATATTAAAAGCTTGTTTATCGATTTTTTTTTCACACATATTTTATTGATTACAAAATTCGAGTAACTATATGTGGGAGATCCAATTCATTTCTGAAATAGCCTAATACCGAATCAATGGGCACTTTCTTAAATTAAAGAACATGCATCAAAGACCACTAATTCAAATTGGGTTTGATCGCGATGCCGTTGAATTTTTCCTCTTAGGTCTCATGAAGTAATCAGAAAGGTGGCGGACATAGTTTCTAACAGAGGCCTAAAATTACCGCTGTAGACTGTTTCCTATAAACTTTAAAAATATTTTACAAACTTAGCTCCACAGACCACAGTACTTCGTCTTGTGCAAACCTCCATAAAATCTAGTTATTTTGCCATCGTTGCAGTTAGGAACTATCTCTGGCACCTTTGGTTAATTCAGTAGCCCTTACGAAAAAATTAACCAACATCATGATCAATTCCAACTCCTGATTTGTAAGTTATAATATGTTTATTATTTACATCACTACCAACTGAATCGGTGTTATAGTATCGTTAAAACGAATTAACCGCATTAGATTTACCACTAAAAAATCAAAATTTGGAATTAATTACATTTGGTGTTTGTGAATGTAAGTTCATTCTTAATGGAAAACTCTGTAACGAACGTTCTCGCTAACTTAGAGAATGGATGTTTCATGTGATACATCATATTCCTAAGACTATTCAAAAACCTGCACCATGGTTTCGGTATGTTGGTGACACTCAGGTTGTTACACCTAAAGACGTAAGTGTAAATAATCTAATAGAAAAATTGAGTGAACAAGCCTCGTAAATCAAATTCAAGCTACAACAAGATAAATGGTTACTTACCTTTTTAAACACTGCTACAGGACTTGAACCTTTTCTGCGTAAATTTAGAATACATAGAAAAGCAACTGATTATTCAACTTATGTACCTAATTTTTCAGGACATTACATTAAAAAGAAAATCTCTATATTCTCTTTAATGTTCCTGTAGGCATTACGAGATGTCAAAGCATAATTATTGGATAACGAACAACGGAACATTGATAAAATAGGTAATGGTAATATTTTTGGATACTTGTTATAATAAATCTATTTAGACTTTTTATGACAAAGTAAAACAACGATAAATTTTTCAAAGGAACACCCACTGTTTGCCTGAATTCACTGGCTTTGATTTCATTACATCAATGTTGAAAATATTCAGTGTTAATATAATGTCATATATAAAGAAAACTACAAATAAGAAACTGTCCTCAAGAGTCGAACCATCGCTCACAAAAGCCCATGCATAGCCTCTGATTCGGTTTATTTGTGTTAGACGAGTAAGGCATTAAATGGCAGAAAAATTAACGTTAATATTTAGTAGAAACTGGCCAAAAGAATACTGCTCTCATTGTAAACCGAAGCTAAAGATCAAAGAGTACTGATCTGGCCTGTAGAAATATATAACTGAGTCTACAGACACCTTAGAATCTGCATCAATACAGCTAACCAACGACGCAGGTTTAAAAGAGAAACTTGGGATTATCACTAATTCCTGTTAATGTCCTTAGCCTCTCCTTGGTTAGGCTAAGACAGTACCTGGGATTCAAGGCAGCTTTGTTCCTGAACTGAAAATGAACCTCAAATGTAATTACCTTTTTATACTCCTTTAATCTTGGTAGTTCTTTCCGCAAAAAAAGTGTTTCCTTTGTGGCCTTTTCAGCTGTACGTAGTGTGCTTGAGAATTCCTAAAAGCAAATGTTAAAGATCCTGCAATCAGTTTTTTACTTTCTTTGTAGCCATATATTATTTGTACTTTCAATCATGTTTTAATTCTAATGACAGAAGTTATACATACATACATACACACAAAATATATATATATTACAGAATATATATATATATATATATATATATATATATATATATATATACTGAATCACGAAAATATATATGAATATATAAATATAAATATATATATAGTGCTGTGAGGCCTCTCGACACTAGTATATATATATATATATATATATATATATATATATATATATATATATATATATATATATATATATGATTGTTAGTGTGTGTGTTTGTGTTTGAAATCACCAAAAATGTGATGTATAGCCTATTTGCAATCGTACCAAAGGAAAACATATAACAAAGGGTTTCTGACTGGTTTTGCCTTCAGTTTTCAGGACATTTCCAAGATATCCTCTTGAAATTATTTCAGAAAACTGGAGAGAGTCGCCTGATTAAAAACAGCTGTCACCTCCAGATCTAAAACAGTCAGACTTGATGCCTCCATTATCCCATCTACTGACGCCCTGAGATCACAACCAGGTAAAGAGAACCCTCGCCTACAGGCTGTCTCAGGGGCTGTACACAACGGCCTGACCAATGAAACATCAATCTAACAAAGGCCTGTTCTCCTTAGGCCCTACTTTGAGTATCCTTGCATTTAGGCTTAGGCAGTTGACACCTATGAAGGCAGTCAGCTGGCCAAAAGAATGGCAAAAAGAAGCTGGAAGATGACCAAGTCAGCACCACATTTGAAGGCTAGATGACAATAATTCCAGCAAGAGAGACTACGACGTCCAAAGGGTAACCCACTCTGGTGATTCACAGAGTGCCCTCAACATAGCATACCTTCAAAGATGTCATGAGACCTGCTGGCCATGGTCCTTCCACCTAAGCTAACTTGGGCCTGTGCCACCACCTGTCGTGAGAACCCTACCCAGTAGTTCTGTGCCACAATGAGGAACTGATGAGCTACCCGTACATCATCAGGTCCAACTCAATCCAAGCATGATCAAGCACCAGTGATGTTGCCCTGCTTGAAAAGAAACCCCTTACTGGTGTCATATACCACTGGTGTCATACTACCACTGGCTGCCACCATACATTGTCAGTTGCACAAAAGCGTGCACCTGCAAAGAAAACTGCTAATGCAAATACCCATGCTCAGCGTAGAGACTGGAAGGTGTTGAGGGAACCACTAGTCATCCCCTTCATGAAGTCCCTCCAAGGTCACTGAATTTTCAAAACTGTTTCCTGACATACCAGCTCAGACAAGTGAAGTCATAACCATGTACACAGGGGAGGCATCACTCCTCAATCAGCATGCCTACTGAGTGGCACTGCACAAGCAACAGCTGTTGCAAAGAAATTGATTACATACTTTTGCATGTGCTCATCTGACTCAGCTCCTGTCAGTGGAGTTTGCCATGCATATGTGTTGGAAAGTCCAACTGGCAAGTCAGATTCTGCACTGATTACTGCTATGTGGACAAAGTTACACAGATTCCGACCTTCAGCATAGAACAGATGACTGTGTTGTTACCATGGATCAAGGCTATGAAACCTTCACTTTCATGACTCTCTAAGGGTGCATGGATAAGCTGTAATGGCCTTGGTCATGAAGAATGCTCCTGCTATCTTCTCTCATATGATCAATAGCCTAATACATTAGCAGGATGGGGTCATTGCCTGTACCGATGACATAATCATCTACAGCAACACGTGGAAGAGAACATGAGAAGGCTATACATGTTGTGTAAAAGACTACAGTAGAGGCCACTCTACATGTGTGACAATTAGCCTGCTACCATCAGGGCCCCTTGAGCATGTTGTATGGTGCAGTTCTGATAGACCTGCCCATGCAATAACTGCCTGTTTTGCTCTATACCACATCTCAATCACGTAGCACTTCTTGGAATGACCAGATACTACCAGGAGTTCTGCCCAAGATAAGAGAAAGTACCTAAGAAACAACTTGGTGCCACGCAACATTTGAGGCACTTAACTGGTTACTGAGTACACTGTCCATACTTAAGTCACCAGACTTTGATGAGGCATTCAAAATTGCAGTAGATGTTTGCAATCTGAGGCAATCTGAGAACTGGCACCAAGCTAATGCAGAAAGGTGGTCAACAGCCTGTACCCTACCTCTCAAAATTCAATTAGCACCAGTGTAATAAAGTGAAGATTAAAAATGAGTTGCTGACCTTGATTCTTGTTCTGAAGCATTTTGGTGTTTATTTTCTGGGCAATAAGTCCATGACTAAGATTTATACTGATCTTAACCTGTTAGTTTGCTTCTACAGGATGAATAGATTTCTTGTCCAGAAATAAATAAATGAAATATATATATATATATATATATATATATATATATATATATATATATATATATATATATATATATATGTGTGTATCAAGTATAAGGGAACCCATAGAAACTCCAAAATGTGGAAAATACAGGCTATATTTCAGAGACCAAATGCCTCTCTCCTCAGACAAATATTGAATGGGGAGACAGTTTGGTCTCTGAAATATATCCTTTATTTTCCACATTTTGACGTTTCTAAGAGGTCCCTTACATTTGATGGAATTCTGTTTTAACAAAATATTTCAGTCATATTTATATATGTATAATTAGTATATATATCATATACATATAAATATAATTTACATATATAAATGAATAAATAATTATATATAAATATATATCTACATATATAATATATACATATATATATAATACATATAATATATATATATATTTTATTATAAATTATATTATGTACAGATATATTCACTATACATATATGTAATATATAAACTTATATAATCTTACTATAAATCATATTCATATTCCAGAGTAAAAGTCATGATTTTCCTAAGTTTTAATGCATGATTTGAGCAATTTTGACATTCATTTCATTAGCACATACGAAGTTCTGGAGATACTGGACCCCCCCTCCCCTGCCACCCTTTATATCATACAATTACTGGAGGCCACAGTGGGAAAGCAGGGTTTGTTGGGTGGGACAAAACACCAAACAAGTGTAATACACAAGGTTATAATTTACCTAACCAAACCTAGCTCACCAGGTACTTACCTGGTCAAAGGGGGGAGGGGGAGGGAAGACCAGCCCTACACCTGAGGCAATGTAAATGGAAATAAAATGTTCCAAACTGACCTAGGGCACTGTGTTTTCTTTGGCTGGGGAAAGGGCTTGGCCCACCTTAACCCCCACCTAACCTAACCTATGAAACTGTAAATTAAAATGAATAATAGGTTTGTAACCTGACCTAACCATGCCTAACCTAACCTAAGGCGCTGGATCCTTACCTCGCCTGGGGACTTCAGCCCCATGAACCCCCAGACTAACATAACCTAGGTTACCAAGTCCTTACTTGCCTAGTGCATGATGTCACTTTTAAAACCTTCAATAACCCTTATCTTAATCACAATCACAACTTGCAGAAGTATCATGTATTTCACTCTTGTATTTTCCACATCCAAAACCCCAAGTTCCCTCTATGGTCCCCCTTAAGTGTTTGATGAAAGAGCCCAATATCTTTACAACTAAACCTACAAGTTTGCTACTGAAACGAATGTTGGAACACAAACTAACACATAGGAAAACATTTTCAATTCTAGAAAACGATTATGGTTTAATGTAAAAATTTATCATAAGGTCAACAAACCTTACCTTAATCAATATCAGACCTTGCAGGAGTAGGCTAACTTACGAATAGTTGACTATTCTTAAAAAAAAATTCACAATTACGCATTTTCCCCGCACCCAAAAGCCTACAATTTTACAATATATGTCTGATATCTTTAAACTACTATGTAGCCTAAATGAATGTAATAAACATTGAACATACTAACAACAAATCCAAAAATTAAACAAGTCGATATAACATATGGAACAAGAATTAATCGTGCACCAAAGTTACCAAAACTAGTATTGATGCCGGTTTTCGCAATGAACGCTTAAATTCCAAAATACCATATAATTAGCGAAACTAAGAACACAAGAACCAATCAGGTTCAGGTATTATTATTATACGACGTTCCAAATGCACTACACATCCTTACCCACGATAGTCTACATGAAAAAAAAAATAGTCTGATTAGGTGGTCGACTCGCGTAGCAGACAAATCACGAACTTAAAAAAGGTCCGAGTGGGTAACAACATTCGTCTGTAAATATTTCGGTAACAGCAAATATGGGATATATTTTAGTATTATCTGAGTAAGAATATTAAGGAAACTTAAGGACAGCAAAAATTCCAGCGTCGAGGGCAGGTACTAAAACAGTGCATACACACAATATATATATATATATATATATATATATATATATATATATATATATATATATATATATATAATGTATATTTATGCATATATATAAAAATGCATTGTTTATATATATATATATATATATATATATATATATATATATATATATATATATATATATATATATATATAAAATATATATATATATATATATATATATATATATATATATGCGTGTGCAGAATACGTGTACATGATGAAAGGTTGGAGCAGCTGAGCTGAATTTTTCATGATGTGTCAAGGATAACTGATGATATGAAACATGTGGGAATTTGTTCAATACTAAGATTACGTGGTCCTCTAGTCTACAGAGCTGAATAAAGGGCTCGTTAGTGCCAGCATTGTTTTATGAGGTCAGCCCCTATTTTGGGGGGGAGGACAAATGGTAAGAGGATAAATCACGTTGCTTCCAGACTGTGGGGGGACAATAGCTTAGCACCGAGCGTATATTTTTCGTAAGTACTGCGAGCAAGAAGCGGAGACTTACTAAGATAGGTGTTTTCTGCAAGGGGTTTACCCACGATGCAGAGATGAATGAATTTGGCGGTAACCACAGGCATTTCATTCTAGAACCACACAGTTAGAGAAAACGACTTAATGATGACTAATATAATGTATGTATATGTATATAAATATATACAGTATACATATAGGAACTCGCCATCTTTGTACGTCTAATTCCCTAAAGAAAAAGCTGAGGTAAAAAACGCTCACGATGATGGCACAGCACTTATGAACATAAACTCAGCCAACTCCTTACCTCTGTAGCAATATGATATTCAACAGTAGAACGTAAGAATGTCTTCCTTCCATCCCTCGCCCGAACTTCGTTGCGTAA
The DNA here is from genome assembly GCF_040412425.1 of Macrobrachium rosenbergii. Lineage (NCBI taxonomy): Eukaryota > Metazoa > Arthropoda > Malacostraca > Decapoda > Palaemonidae > Macrobrachium > Macrobrachium rosenbergii. The sequence continues at coordinate 67,667,749 of NC_089742.1, read as the reverse complement.
AATAATGATGTCTTGTGACCATTTGGCACCGATTCACTCTTCGCAATCCAAAACAAGGTAGAATATCAGCAAAAATGGTTTACGGTCTTGATGTGGTGCATTAGGCCTACAGTCCTAATGGACACTTTTCCATACACAAAAACTAATTTCTTTCGCATTATGCTGTCAGACGAAGATTAGTCTTTAACTGTTTTTAAAATGATATAAGCATAACACTTTCGTGTTGATCTGCTCAGCACGGGTAGGTGTCGAGTGAGAGAGGCGTCTTCACAAAGCTTTCATCATGTACTACACCTATTCTGGCTACTATAAAGCATGAGTTCGCCATGCAGGAAGACCCATTGTTTCCTTTATTCTGCAGGATACAAGGTTTAGAGCCATTCTTCAGGTAATTAAACTTTCGTTCTTACTAATGCTAGCCAACAAAATCCGATAAAAAACGCACCGTAACACGGAAAACAGGAGACAATATAGCATTGCACTTGTCACACAAATCACATACAAAATCACACCGCCTTTGGATGTTTTGGTGTCAGCTGGTAACTTCGGTGTATTACTCCGCGGTGTTCGCTGCCATTTGACTTGCTTAATATTTATTTATTTTGAGATTCGTAAATTTACCTGATCCCTATATGTTGCCATCCCTTCGATGATTTTATTCATATGCTTATGGAAAATTACTGTTGCCTACAGTAAAAGTAACAGATTATTTATCAACAAATAATTAGTAATGTGATATCTGGCAACTTACATCCTGGGCATTTTTTAAAATGTGTTGATCATTTTCTACATTACTTGATGAATTTTAGTTAATCTCTATGACAGATATGTTCAACTAAAAAGTATTAATATAATTTATACTTAAAAGCATTTTCAAATAATATTCGGATTAGTCAATGAGTTCCCCGTATTTCTCTTCACTCCCTCGGGTTTTAGCTGCTGATGGCAAAGGCTTAATTTCTTGAATCAGACAGTTAGTGAACATTTAAGGTAAGGGGTAACAGCCTAGGGGAAAATTAGGTGAAACACAACGGTATGAAAGGAATTTTAAACTGGTGGCGATGGAGACAGAGAACGAGAGAGAAAAAACCAACTTGATATGGAATATAGAGATAGATCTGTGTTGGTGCTATTGACTTGGCTATGGTGCTATTTTCTTCCCTCATTGATCATCATCAGGTTAGATTATAAGGTAATTCTACAATATACGTGCTTTCTGAACTGTTTTGGTTTAGATGTACATATAACACTGATTGAATACTCCTGATTCTACAGTATTATTATAACAATTTAAATAGGAATAGTACCTGTAAGGTATTTAAGATGTTACCAGAAAGAGAGAGAGATAATGGGGAGAGAGTGGGCAATTTCGTCTTTGAAACCAGGCTTTCGCATATAGGTTTTTGACCAGTAGTAAGGGAAAATGCTTTCGTTCCCCTGAGATTCCAATTAGTACGTTCAGAGCTGAATTGCTGCTGAAAGCAAAGTAAAAACAGCTTTGACTAAATGGCCATACACTGTCAAACGTGTCTGTCAAACCTGCTGGCTGAACAAACACCATACCTTCAGCTGGATTGAACAAACCTCAGTTTGTACGTACCAGCCCTGCCTGAAAATTATTGTTATACTCGGTGATACTTCATCACGCCACATAGGGGTAATACACGGCGAGCATTGAATAAAGAGGCACCATATTTAAACATACTAGGGCTGGATATCAAAACTAGTACAAAGAGGATACGAAAAAGAAAATAATGGATGAAAAGTAGTTACGAAGAAAAGAGCGCAAATTCTCTTATATAAGCTTCGAGAGAGAGCTGGAGATTTCACACTTAGAAGATTTCAAAGCTTTTTGAGAAGGGACAATGAAGTGTTTATAAAGTTTCTGGAGAAAATGACGCCCTATATTAACATACCAACTATATATATATATATATATATATATATATATATATATATATATATATATGTGTGTGTGTGTGTGTGTGTGTGTGTGTGTGTGTGTGTGTGTGTGTGTGTAAAATATCGTAGCTCACAGGTATCCCTTGCCCCACATTCACTCGGTGAGTGGTTCAATCTCCGCCTACTGCTACAAGTTAACTATACTTTGAATGGCTACTGACGGCAAATGGGAGTCGAGAAAAGGGTGTGGAGTTAGCAGTCTCATCTCTAAGGACCTGAAAAGAACCGGAAGGCGTTACCCTTCAGCTCCAAGTGATAACATTTTCATAGACGCTAAACAAGCATGATTAAGACTGAGGGTAATTGGGAACAACCATGGAAGATGCCTTCTTAACTCTTGAGCTGAGTATGAGCTGGTGTGACGTCAAAAATAACACTTAATTCCTCCAGAATTTGGAAGGCTTCATAACGTGTATAAGATCAGCAACTGACTGATTGTTTCATGAAAGCTGGTGTTGCAACGACTCTGGTCATCAACGTCGTAAAAACAACACAAATTTTGGGACAGGAAATACTCGAACGTCAAGTAATTCAACAGCTCTTGATCAAGTAGAAGGGTTCTTTTAGCCCATAATAAGGCAATCAAGTTCATTTTAATAATTAGCTAAACATGAGTTATCTTGATTTATAGCGTTGTCACGTACGATATTCTGGGCTTATGCCTGTTGAATGTGTAGACATGAAGGATGTGCTAATGTACATTTTTTGTCAGGACAAGCCAAGCTTAATGCCCATCTGCTGGTAACGAATAGTTCTCTCTAGACCTGTTATCCCTTTTTTTTTATATACAGTCTATCTTGAAGGTTTCAACAAACAGACCAGTTATATCTTCAGACAGCATTTAAATTTCCAGTATCCCTCACAACATTTGTGTGGGTGTGAGTGCGTGCACGTGTGTGCGCGTTTGTGTGTGAAAGGGAGAGAGAGAGAGACAGACAGACAGGGACATCGACAGCGAGAGTTACAGATGAAGACTTTTATTTCCTCTCTGCAGCGTTTCATTGATTTTGATAGAAGGTCTCTTTGCCGCCGTGGGTAAAACAAACAAAATAAATATCATGGTACATTTCAAAGTTGATCAGGCGTCGCCTCGACTTCTCTGTCTGACAAGTTGGTTTGGCCCTTAACTCCGGACAAGTTTACCGGACAACTTATTTTAATCAAAGTTGGTGGAATAACTTGGCCGGCAATCGGCGGTCGTATGGAAGAAAAGGCAGACTTATGCTTTGAAGAAGTTTTGTTTTGCCTTCACCCGAGTCAGTGCTTCATGACAGCCCGACTCTCTCTCTCTCTCTCTCTCTCTCTCTCTCTCTCTCTCTCTCTCTCTCTCTCTCTCTTCATTTGTCTTGTTCCTTTGGGATACCAGTGTTTTCGTTATTTTTTACACCTTTTCTGTCTGCGGAAAATCTGGTAAACGTCTTTCTATATTTACGCTGCTTAAATCAAGAAGAACGATCGATTTTAAAATCTTTTGAGACCCTGCACAGTCATACTGATTCCTTTCAACACGCAGATATTCATTTCCTTTGGCTCGTCTATTCACCAAATATTCTATCACCCAGTTCCAGACTTGGGGGATTTGTCAGCGTTCAAAAACAGGAAAGCCTATTTGGACGTCCTTCCCAACCGAATGCACTATTACAACGGAAAACTGAATAACATTCATCGCCTGGTTACTTTTAGGGTGTACTTCTCTCCCTTGTCAGGGAAGAGTTTTCATGCTTTTTTCGAAGCCACTCAAGTATTTTCATCGTCGTCCCTATCGTACTTGTTCCAGCTTATTTCGTGTCATCATTTCCTGTCCTGATTTTCCTGTTTCTTGACTTTTATGTGTTTCAGAAGTTCATTTTGTGTTTCACGTCTTACCTCACCATATATATATATATATATATATATATATATATATATATATATATATATATATATATATATATATATATATATATATATATATATATATATATATATATATATATATATATATATATATTAAGTTAAAGTCCTCCTGGGCCTCTGTAGGCTCATAGGGCAGGCTCTGATCTGTTTCTTAGGCCGACAGCCAGGTGGGGACAGGTCCCAATGCCTATGACAAGTGTCGCTGGGCCACTGTTTAACTCCCCAGCTGGAGGGCTGGTACCTATTCTCCTACTGAATATATATATATATATATATATATATATATATATATATATATATATATATATATATATATATATATATATATATATAAAGTTCATTGGGAAACATCAAAGAAAGTGCCATTCTTGGTGCGCTTACCTTTACCTAGCGTAAAAAGCTTTTCATTGAAGCTCTCTTCCCTGGACGGTTAAATGACAAAATGCCACAGTGACTGTTACATACATATTCAGTTCCCGTGGGCAATTGGTTATCATCCTTGCCTCGTCAGCAAAAATCGTCAGATCGATGGTGTTTTCTGAAAAAAATAAAACTGTTACACTCTTGTTGTCATATGCAGAAACTATGTACCTCGTAGATACTTGAGTGTGGTAGGTCACAGCAGTGGTGAAGAAGAACACTGGGCTAGCAGCGTCATCCCAGCGGACTTACTGATGACCGAATGGTTAATATGTTATGAGGGTATTAAACTCTATGTACGGGAGACTTCATGGTAAGAATCTTTCAACAGGAAACACTAGTTTGTATGATGTCCTTACAAGATATTATTGGTGCAAAGACACTGAATGGGAATGTCGACGTATGAAGACTTCGCACAGAATGTTGTACGATATACAAGTTCGACCCGACAGAGCATATAACTTATTACATAACTGAGTTAACACCGCATGTGACTCATAATAAAAACATGATTCTCGTTAGTATATTTCCTCTGTTGAGGGATGGTGCCGTCAGAGCACCTTAATCGGGTGACTGCAGCGTCCCTTCGGCCCCTAGCTGAACCCAATTTTTAGCTCCTTTCTATACTTCCATTCTAGCTTCCTCCCTTCAGTCTTGCTGTCTAAAACCTATAACTATTTCTTTTTAGCACAACTGCACTGCGGGGTTTTCTCCCATTTCCACCTTTGATCCCTGTACGTTATCTCCTTTTTCTCTGGCTCTATTTATCTTGCTGTCCAACCAATCCAGCTCCTTTTTTACACTGTCTAAACTTTGAATGGCTAATAGTGCCCCAGAGTTTGTTTGTACAGCCTTCGTTGGGCAGTCGGTAGAGCTGCGGACTGGCACTCGCTGGGCCGGAGTTCGATTCCCCCTGCCGGCTGATGAAGAGTTAGAGGAATTTATTTCTGGTGATAGAAATTCATTTCTCGCTATAATGTGGTTCGTATTCCACAATAAGCTGTAGGTCCCGTTGCTAAGTAACCAATTGGTTCTTAGCCACGTAAAATAAGTCTAATCCTTCGGGCCAGCCCTAGGAGAGCTGTTAATCAGCTCAGTGGTCTGGTAAAACTAAGGTATACTTAACTTTTGTACAGCCTAAATTTCATAAAACAAGCGATAGCGTTACGGGATTATGAGGAATCTTTCATTTTATTAGTAGCTCTCAGCATGCCATTTTGAAAAACTCAGGTACACACACTAAAAAGTATTATTCATAATATATAAAGAAGATTTTTTATTATACTTTGAAATAATGTTTGATTGCAGAAGTTCAAGAGATTTCATGGCGAAAAAGAAAAACTTTGTAACTGTATTCTAAAATATGATCAAGCTTGGAGCTCTTGTGTTCTTGAAAGACTTCTAATAATTAGTATTAATTCCCTCCGCCAATAAAACACATTCAGATGTTCAGCAAGTTTGGATTTCCCGGCTATCCGTTGTTTTGAATCGAAGCGGCCCCTAGGTAATGGGCCGTAAATTGCTACGACAAAACAGATGCAGACACCAAATTTGTTCTTCTACATGTTTAATGACTGCCTGGATAAACTGCGCCGAACTCCGAGCACACACACCTTCCTGCCTCATTGAATAATTCAAAGCGCCTTGCCCAGTGCTCGTGAAATAACATCATTAGACCGATATAAGGTTTGAACTGGGATCTTGTTGGACTTTCCTTCCGGCTGCACTGTTTTTATGACTGCAATTTTCCTAAGGCTTCAGTATTTGTTTAAGGGACTTCCTCTACACGCAAGGAAAGCTGTTTCCCTCCCGATTTTGATTTGCTTTTGCAGTTCACGAATTTCATGCTTATCTTTATTTCGGAAAGTTGTTATTCCAAGATTTTATCTTAAAGTGAACTGGCGACGCTTTATTAAAAAAAATTGCGTAGAAATACTGAAAATTAATTTAGCAAAATAATGTAATTCATATTAATTTACGATTGACAGTGTATGTAAATCGTAAATTTACATACGCAGGTCTATATATTTCGTAAAAATTCATGTGGAACTGAACAGAGACGGTGGTCATTTATGTTATATAAAAAATGTAAATTTCAAGCCACATCAAAGACAGGTTGTAGTTGCGCCATATATTCATCCAACTGCCTCTATCAATCAAGATTTGCCAACAGAGTGGAGAAATTTTCAAAATCTATTCTGCGTATTTACTTGTCTGTCTATCTTCTTTATATTCACCTAACCGGCTAACGTTTAAAGAAATGATAGTGTAAACAAACAGAACCGGTGATAGTGATTCTAGTTTAAACAATGTGGAGCATCTATTTGAACGACCACAAGAGGGAAAGTTTTTTGGAAAAAGGAAAAGATTCAGGTTAATGGGAGCTTGTCAAAACTATGGGAGACGTCATTTTATCTTTTACTAGAGAAAATATACAATATTTTGCATTTTTAACAGTATTACAATCAGAATTTGATCAAAGTTCACTGAACTAAATAATATCTGAAAGCAGACCAATAATTTAAGAACGTGTTTTCTGAAAATTAAGGTTTAGTTATCGTATGACCTGTGACGTCCGCAGAATGTTCTAATGAGTGAGGGAAAATAAGTTGCTTGATAAGAATATCAATTTTCAGTGTTGACTAATGTTTTCACGGGAGAATACTGCAGCACTGGGAAAGGACAATTTACTTCTGAACATACACATACTTTTATATATATACACTATGTGTGTGTGCGTGAATATATATATATATATATATATATATATATATATATATATATATATATATATATATATACATACATACATATATATAGAATATATATATACTGTATATATCATATCTTAGGAGGTTTAGATGATTCGCAAAATATGATACTCATATCTAGAACAAAGGTTGTTTACAGTGCAGTTGATCTGCTTTCTAACGGAACTGTAGAAATCTAGGCATCTTTTCCCGTATAGAGGGAAGAAGCAAAATAAAAAAAATTACTGGTACAGCGATATGCTGATTTTACATTATACGCCAGCATGTTTTTTATTTATTTATTTTTTTTTAACTTAGTAGAGCCTTCCGATAGAAATAAGTAGATACACCATAAAGTAACGTAAGCGGATCACTTACTGAATGTGTAAAGCATCTCACATGAATGGAAAAGCAACGCTTTTCTCCCATCATACCTCGACCGCCAAGTATACTGAATCACCAGCCCTCCTTACAAATAACTAGACGCGCCACGCAATCTTATAATAATAATCATTCTTACGCGCTATCACATCGTTACGTATTCACAGAACTAGTCGTTATTCTTAATAAGTGTTTTGGTACTTTTCACAGTAAGCCATGTGTTCCATGAAAGGAATTATCTATTCACAGAGGTACTTATCAATGTTATCTAAACGTTTGGGGTTTTTAACAGTAGGACATACAATGTGATTAGGCACAACACCGCACTGTCGTCATTAACTATTTGAAGGATTAGACGTATTTTACGTTCAGTTAGCAACGGGCCAGTGGAATCATTATAGCGAGAAATGAATTTCTATCACCAGTACCGCACTGTCGTCACTGCTCTTCACAGTTACTTTAGTAGGTCATGCAGTTATGTATTCAATCTTTAATGTCATTTATAAAAAGCACAATTCAGGAGAAAAAATGTCTCTCTCATTGTGTGTGTATACACACATTTATGTATGTATATATATATGTATATATGCATATATAATATATATCTATATATATATATATATATATATATATATATATATATATATATATATATATATATATATATATATATATATAATGTGCGTTTGCATGTGTAATTTTATATTTAAGGTAATCTTTCTGGTTTTAATTCCAAACTTACACATAGAAAAGCTATCTATCTATCTATCTATCTATCTATCTATCTATCTATATACATATATATATGAATTTTTATCACATCACCGTGATTCATATACAAGCATTAAGCTATAAACGTCCTTTAATATCCAATTCGCTCTACCTTGGAAATAATATATTTTCATATACGTTACCAAAGGGGAATTTTTTTTAGATGATAATAAGTTCGTCGTCCCGTGGGCTCGAATCAACGAAAGACAAGAACTCTGGACTACAGTGACGCCTTTACCCACACGGCCAACAAGTGAGGTATAAGTTGATACCGACCCTCACCTACAAATCACCGTCGAACTCAGGTATCTGATGTGATAAAAATTCTTTCATAATATGGCTACATACGACAAACGCACTACATGGTCAGCATGGCAGAGGTGGGTTGATATCGATTCTAAATACAAATACCTGAGTTCGACGGTGATTTGTAGGTGAGGGTCGGTATCAACTTATACCTCACTTGTTGGCCGTGTGGGTAAAGACGTCACTGTAGTCCTGAGTTCTTGTCTTTCGTTGGTTCGAGCCCACGGGACGACGAACTTATTATCAATTAAAAAAAAA
>NC_089742.1:67636505-67646505 GCF_040412425.1 Macrobrachium rosenbergii | reverse complement strand
CACATTGAACCATAGTCTATTGGATAAATACATATATGCAGAAAACTAGAAGGAAGGAATACAAGAGAGAAAATGAACATAAATCATATATATACTCTTTTATATATATATATATATATATATATATATATATATATATATATATATATATATATATATATATATATATATATATATATATATATATATATATATATATATATATATATATATATATACATATATATATATATATATATATATATATATATATATATACACATTATATATACAGAAAACATATATATGTAAATATAAATATATATATATATATATATATATATATATATATATATATATATATATATATATATATATATATATATATATATATATATATATATATATATATATATATATATATATATATATATATTAAATGCATATATGTGTGAATGTGCACGTCTGGTTGTCTCAAGATTACGTCCGTTTTACCATGAAGTCATGGTGTGACTAAAAATGTTTTCAGTTCAGTTAAAGGGTCACCCATTTTGCTTTCCAAGTGCAAAATCTTGGAGTAAAGAGTAATGAAAAAGAATGGATAATTTTCGAATATTTTTAAAATAATGTTTTGTTTTTTGCTTAACTCAAAACATTTTCAAAATATGCTCAATAAACAAATATTTTTTCCCAGCGACTTTCATAAAAGATTCATAATTCATTTTTCCAAAAAAAAGTGTTTTCCACCAGACACTATCTATGATACATAACTAAAGGGCTAAATTCATTTTTTATAAAGCTGATCTTTTCATTCGTTGGATTTTCTTTTTCTATTTAAACAAAGATTGTGCTAACAAGGTAGTATTTACTATGATAACTAAAACAATAATAGTAAGATTTTAAATTCGTGTAGCTCAGTACTAATGAAATGCATTTTAAGCAGGATTATGTTATTTATATTAAGCTCTTCATGTATGTCACGCAAATAGACAACTACTATTCATGTCAATGAGAAACGGTGCTTATTAATTAACAGTGGTCGTCTCAGGATTCATCCTGATGCATCATTGTGCATGGTTATATTTTTCTTACTTTCTCCTTTCAGCGTGAGATGTTTTAGAAGCCGTAAACGTATTCAGTAAACATAAGTAAAAAAATATCCTCACATACATAGACGATAAAACGCAAAACAATGCATATGCAGTTTCTACAAAGGGAACATCTAATAGGCAAAAGTGAGGTGCTGACTGGGAGTGGTCCTCTTCATATATACATACACACACACGCATACATAAATATATATGTGTGTATATATATATATATATATATATATATATATATATATATATATATATATATATATATATATATATATATATATATATATATATATATATATATATATATATATATATATATATATATATATATATCATCATGACAGTTCCTCGTTGGGAGAGTTGGTAGAGTTGTGGGCTAGCACTCGCTAGGCCTGAGTTTGAGTCTCTGGCCAGCTAATGAAGAATTAAAGGAATTTATTTCTGGTGATAGAAATTCATTTCTCGCTATAATGTGGTTCGGATTCCACGATAAGCTGTAGGTCCCGTTGCTAAGTAACCAATTGGTTCTTAGCCACGTAAAATAAGTGTAATCCTTCGGGCCAGCCCTAGGAGAGCTGTTAATCAGCTCAGTGGTCTGGTTAAACTAAGATATCCTTAACTTTTTTATATCATCATGAAGCTACAAATGTCGCTTAATATCAAATTCACGCTATCTCGGGAATATCCCCGATGGGAATTATCACCGAAGGGGAATGTATAAGAGATAAATGGATTGGTGCTGCCGGGTCTCGATCCCTCGACACAATTACCTTCCAACGACTCCAGTCAACGGTCTACCCACTGAGCCGAGACCCAGCAGTACCAATCCATTTATCACTTATAAATTCTCCTTCGGTGATAATTCCCCATTGGGGATATTCCCGAGGTAGCGTGAATTTGATATTAAGCGACATTTGTAGCTTTACGATTGTATATAAATCACGGTGTGATAAAAAAATTTCATATATATATGTATATATATAAATATACAGTATATATAAATATATATATACATATATAATGTATACATATGTATGTATATAAATATTTATATATATATATATATATATATAATATATATATATATTATATATATAATATATATATATATATATATATATATATATATATATATATATATATATATATATATATATATATATATATATATATATATATATATATATATATATATATATATATATATATATATATATATATATATAATGATTAGAATATAAAAACTGAAGAGTTCGAAGAGTATTAGAATACGGTGTTATGTCAGCTGTGAAATAGTTTGAACGATTATCATAAAATATATGAAATCCATTTTTGTTATAAAATCTGCACCAACATTATAAGAATAATGGAGAAATAGTTTCAAGAATTATCAGACACATTTTGACAAGAAGCTTTCTCCCAATCTTCAGTTCTCATATTGAGATTCAGTTTCGTACTCAAATTAGCCTTCATTCTTACTTCTATACGGTTTAATGGTTTAAAGGGTTTAAGGGCCGCTCGTGAGCACCAGAGGCAAGGGACAGGCCACTGGCCCGTCGTACAAAGTCCTAGACACCGAAAAAATAGATATATGATCAGTAGCCAACCGCCTTCTCCACCCTTGGTAAGACCGGTAGGAACCACCTGTAGCTGCTGTGCCTCAGTGGGTAGACCTAAGGGTGCCCACAAGCAGGATTAATAGAGTTCTCTATTAATTCTGCCCACAAGCACCCATCCCTAAAACACAGAGATGGTAAGGCCGTATTGCCAGTGAAATCTGTTCAGCCATGAGCAAGGCTCTCACTTTGGACCACCAGTGTCAAGTCCAGGCGAAAGCCTCAGTTCAATTTTTTAGTTTTCTGTAAAAGAAAACTATCGTGCTGGCTTTGTTTGTCCGTCCGCACTTTTTCCTTCCGCCCTCAGATCTTAAAAACTACTGAGGCTACAGGGCTGCAATTTGGTATGTTGATCATCCACCTCCAATCATCAAACCAATTGCAGCCCTCTAGTCTCAGCAGTTTTTATTTTTTATTTATAGGTTAAATCTAGCCATAATCGTGCATCTGGCAACGATATAGGACAGACCACCACCAGGCCATGGTTAAAGTTTCATGGGCTGCGGCTCATACAGCATTATACCGAGACCATCTGTACAGAAAACTCGATTGCTTCGGCGCATTTTTACTTGCTAGCAACAATATTTTTATACTAAAACGTCTGTTACGACATTTTCTCCGCTACGCCGTTCCTTACGCTTGTGTTTTCAAAATGAAGATTTATTCTAGTGATTGCACTATTCTGGCGAATAGTTGGTAAAAAATGGCTTTCTATACACTAGGGTAATATTATATTAAAGTCAACCACCACAAGCCCTTTACCGTCTCGATTACCTGATAATTTTCGTTAAGCTCTTCACTGAAAACATTGAAATCTGAATTTGGGATGGAAACTGATAAACTTTCCTTATAAGTCAAGCTTCAAATTAAATTTAAGAAGGAACGTGGTAACAGATGATCAAAACTGAATTGAAAATATCCCGGCTTTTAAACATGGTTGACTGTCACAAACACATTTTGCAATTTCACTTTGTTTAAATACTTCGACTCTAACAAGTCATGAATATCTTTTGCGCAATTCAAGAATCTTATGTCTACCAGATAAAGCCTTCGCATAGTTCGCATTGAGAAAACCACAAATATCAACGTTCTTACTAAAAAAATATAAGAGTTTGGGCTCCCGGTTTCTTGCCTGAACCGAGTGGAATATAAAATTTAGGCCAAAGGCCAAGCACTGTTACCAATAAGGTCATTCAACGCTTGAAAGGGAAACTGAGAGTAAAGGAGGTATTAAAGGTGTAACAGGAGGAAAACCTAGCTGCGGACTTAAGGGGGCTGAGCACTAACTGACAAGGGTTATTTTCTAGGTTCTGCCACCTTTGGATGGGAAAGTATTTAACTAAAGAAAAATGCGCAACGAATCTATTGTCTGGAAGTCTGAATGCAGAGAGAAGGAATCTTCGAACAAAAAGCAGCACGGAAATGATATTAATCAGTTCTTGCAAACATTTCCTTTCGGAACGCAACACATTTTACATGCCAATGGAGGGATATTTATCAAGGAATTCTTTCGGTACGGAAACTTTAATTAGAAAACTTTTATTCGGAACCTTTTCCGCCGAACAGTATTGGAACAAGACATTTTCAGCTTTAGGATGATGATGGTGAATAACATTTTTCTACGAAAGGTTTTACCTTCGTACATCGCTTTGACCAAACCGACAATTCCTTTGTTTCCGTCAGTCGATCGTATTCTACAAACGCTCTCTTTTGGTCAACCGGTAGCTGGAAAGAGGAAAAAAATACCGTAGTGACGAGAGAATGTAAATATAACTATAAGAGTTACAGCTGGTCACTTTTGTAAACCTTGGAACAGATTCCAAACAAGTTATATGCATATTTTTGTCAAATATAAACTGTACATATATATATAAATATATATATATATATATATATATATATATATATATATATATATATATATATATATATATATATATATATATATATGAATATATACTACAATTATATATATATATATATATATATATATATATATATATATATATATATATATATATATGAATATATATACAATTATATATATATATATATATATATATATATATATATATATATATATATATATATATACATGTATATATATATGTGTGCAAGTTTTCAATGATATTCCATTGCCATAATCCCTGCTTTTGTAAAAAGATACTTCCATAAAAGAGGGTTAGCTTACTTGACAAAGTACCATTATTGGAACTCTTGGTAGCTATGTTTTTCATCGTTTCGATGGAGCTATTTCTTACATACTTAAATACACGAGCGATATTTTACACTGTGTTTAAAAACGTTTACAAAGGTGTATAATATTGTATATATGTAAGTATATTTATGTATACAAAATATATACACAGGCACTTTGTTAAGTAAAGGAGATACTCAGAGAGAGAGAGAGAGAGAGAGAGAGAGAGAGAGAGAGAGAGAGAGAGAGAGAGAGAGAGAGATTTTCTCCTTTATCTGTGTTTGATAGCATACTAGTGTAAAAGGGAAGAATCCACTTACATAAAATGCTTAATCGTAAACTGGGGCCGCGGTACTTGGTACAGTGATTGCCATCCTAAATTCCCCTTAATTGTTAAGGCGTACCCTTTGTACTCAATCCTGCGTGATACCGGTGCAACGATAATCTGTCCACAAAAAGGAATTATTGTTAAAACAATATTGCAGTAGAGTTTGTTTAAGGAAAATCATGCCGTTTATATCTACGCACCTCAATATATAACAATAAAAATATATTGTCTGGTCCTAACCACATGCTCTGCAAATCTCAGTGGAGTTTCCTTTTTCAAAAATTCCAGTTTATTTATAAAAATCGTGAGCACGACGAACGTATAACAGAGTTTAATAACGCTTGTCAAAGCATTAAGTGATATTTAAAAGTTATGGAATCTTATGTTTTCATATCAAGAAATGAAAAATCAAAATTCCCACAGATCTGGTTATTATTATTCCACTAGCTCAGAGGAACATTTTGCTTATGAGTATTTTATATTCTCTGCATTTTACAATAACATATGTGAAGCATATAATGTTTAGGGTTGTTAACTGTCCTCAAAGGATTCTTCAGTGCTGTATTCTGAATTTGTGCATTAGAAATATGATGCCTAAATTCTGTTTTCTTTAGGACTTTGCGGATTTACATCAGTTTGGTAAAATAACTCTGAATGTAGTTTTCGAAATGCCTTGAGCAAAAGACGTCAACGAGTGGTTCCAGGTCGAGTTCGTTGACCTTATCTCTCTCCCTCTCTATGTCAGTGTCTTAATACTTCCTCTCTCTCTCTCTCTCTCTCTCTCTCTCTCTCTCTCTCTCTCTCTCTCTCTCTCTCTCTATCTCTATATATATATATATATATATATATATATATATATATATATATATATTTTATATATACATGTGACTATATCCCTAATACTTCCTCTCTCTCTCTCTTTATATATATATATATATATGTGTATGTGTCCAGAAATACTTCCTTCTCTCTCTCTCTCTATTTAAATAAATTATATATTACGTTATAGTCATAAAATATAAAGGCTGTTAAAAATATATATATATA
This sequence comes from Macrobrachium rosenbergii, assembly GCF_040412425.1. NCBI lineage: Eukaryota > Metazoa > Arthropoda > Malacostraca > Decapoda > Palaemonidae > Macrobrachium > Macrobrachium rosenbergii. The sequence continues at coordinate 67,640,238 of NC_089742.1, read as the reverse complement.
TATATAAAAATATATATATATTCCAAGAAAATATATATATATAATATATTAGGATGTATGGATAGGAAGAACAGTCAGCTCATCATTGACAAATTTATTAATAGCTGTTTAAAGACTCAAGTTCTGCAGGATCACCCATATCCCATCTTTTCTGTCTGCAAAAAGATAAAAAACACTAATTAAAAACCAACAGAAAACAGAGTTTACAAAATTAAAATGCTGATCTTTTTAAAGACTGAAAATGACAATGACAAACAAAATGAGCGGAATAGATTACCTTTGTTTGTTTCTCTGTTCTGTAGGGTATTTTCTTAAAATTCAAGAGGATGAAAGTTTGATGAGAGTAAACAAAGTTACCTTTTTTTTAGTAATGTTTTAAAACAGGAGCCGTTCAGTACTTTTATTAAGGCTATGTATAAGGCTGATGTTGAAGTGTCCAGGAAACATTAGGAATCATTCATTAATTTGTAAAACCCAATAAACTATATAAAACTTTATATATATATATAAATAGTGATATATAACGCAGAAGGAACACCTCATCATTGACTTATAGCTGCGCTTCGGGGATCACCCATATCCCATCTTTTTGCTAAAAAGATACAAAAACACTAATTAAAACTTAAAACAGAGTTTACAAAATTAAAATGTTTTAAAGACTGAAAATGACAATGACAAAATGAATAGTTATCAGAGAAAATTGTTCCATCGCTCAATAATCATTCAACATTAGGAATCATTCATTCATTTGTAAAACCCAATAAACTATAAAAACTTTGAAATAGTGACCACGACGCAGAAGGAACACCTATTCCTATTTTGGAACATTCCAATAATTTGTTCAACTCTCATCAAAGTACCCATCCTTTCTGTTTACTTTAACTTTGTTTACTCTCATCAAAGGTATCCTCTGGACTTTACTCTTATTTTGTCATTGTCATTTTTCATTGTCATTTTCAGTCTTTAAAGCATTTTAATTTTGTAAACTCTGTTTTAAGTTTTAATTAGTGTTTTTGTATCTTTTTAGCCAGAAAAGATGGGATATGAGTGATCCCGAAGCGCAGCTATTAATAAATTTGTCAATGATGAGCTGACTGTTCTTCCTATCCATACATCCGACTATAAGACTGTTTGGTTTAGGCTCCCTGAAATATATATATATATATATATATATATATATATATATATATATATATATATATATATATATATATATATATATATATAAACAGTATATATATTTTATATATACATGTGTATTATATATATATATATATATATATATATATATATATATATATATATATATATATTTTTTTTTTTTTTTTTTTTTTTTTATAAGGTTTCACAAACAAGGGTAGTATCAGAGGAAACCGAGAAAAAATCACCTCTATCTTGTAAACACGCTCTATTTTCCTGGACATCCAGGACTCTCCTTCCAGTACCTCTTTCACGACACCTATTGAGGCCTTTTAGGTCTCCCACTCCTCCTTCCTAGAACTTTTAAATTATACACTCTTTTAACCCTTCTTTCCACATGACCATACCACCTCACACGTACTGACCCATCCTTTCACTTACGCTAAACCTTTTACCACTAATCTCTGTATGTATGTCCAAATTTCTCACCCTTTTTTTGTTCTTTTGCCACATACTCTTTGCACACAGCTCATCTCAACAGCTTGAGCCTTTTATCTTTCATTTGAATTCTACGTTCACTCATCATTTCAGTTGGCTCAACAGTCCTCTGTTAACTCCCGTCTTGGCTTCCATAGACATTCCAAGTCTCTAAACAAGCTATTGAACATACGTGCTCCGTTTCTTAATTCACCTATTCTATGACTGACTCACCACTTCTCTCAACCACATGACTAGACCCCCCAATACCAATACATTTTTACCCCCAAATACCTATACAAGTATAACGCTTCCAATCTTTACAGTCCATTTTAACATTCACTGATTCATCCTAGCTATCGTTTGCCTTCATAAACTTATTTCTGTTTAAATATACTCTTATCATTATTAATCTTCCAAAAACTTTCGGACTTGTTTACTAGCCTCAGCACTTTCTCTTCTTTTTCTTCATTCGTAACTATATTATCTACAAACACCACCATTTCAACACTCAATGCAATAATCACAATTCATCAACAACTTTGCATCCACACATACTGTCCTTCCTTTGACTTGTCACATTAGTCCAAACACAGATATTGAGCAGCCATGATGAAATATTCCTTCTGCTCTCTGAACTACTCTTAAATTGAACTACTAGTAGGTACTAAAATACTAAATAATACTTGCAAAAGTTAGGTAGGGTTATAAAATACACACTTGCTAACTTTCACCTTTATCCGATGCTTTGATAAAAATATTTTGCCAAAAAACCGTGTTTCATTGGCTATGAATCCCTTAGTAGTCACTATTCCATCTGCATATTCAAACACTCCCTTTGCTTCCTTTCATATAAATCTTTAAGTCCCATAAACATATTATCCCCTATAGTCCAGTGGTTCTCAACCAGGGGGGAATTCCCCCCTAGGGGAAAATTTCCGAGTTTCAGGGGAGGGGGAGGGAAATTGATACGACGGATTGGCAAGCTCGAACTGGTTCTAAGGACCACACAATTTAAAACGCAGTGTGCATCGGGCCGCTCTACTGACAGATCTCTCCGGTCTTTCTCTCCGCTCGCTTGTGTGTTTTTGTTAGTACAGTATTTTGTTGCATATTATTTGGAATGCACCTTTTGAAGCAGACAATTTTGGAAAAGGGGGGGGGGCGGCGAATGACATTCTGACGTATGGTGAAAGGGTGCATGGATCAAATAAGGTTGAGAACCAGTGCAGTCTATACCGTGCATCCTCAGTTCACTATTCATTGAATCTCAGTCTTACCATAAGCCTTTTCAGTTCATTTACGTTTTCCCTAACTTCCACACTTCTCACATTACTGTTTCGTATAAAATACTTGATCAACAAACATACGCTGCTTTCACCCATCAATCCTCCTATCATCTGTTTACCTCAAATTTGGCCATAAACCTTCCCTTGTATACTAAGTCATTTTAAGCCTTTATAGTTCTTAGATCCATCTACGCTATCCTCACCTTCATGCTATGGGGTAATTATTCTTTTCACACTTGCCTTTGAAACCTCTGCCTTCCAGACACCTTATGAATAATAGTCATCCACTCGACTCAAATATCTCCAATGTAATGCACCAACTCGCTTGCAATCCCATCAATTGCTGGTTTCTTTAATTCTCATATATATATATATATACATATATATATAGATAGATATAGATATATATATATATAGATATAGATATATATATATATATATATATATATATATATATATATATATATATATATATATATATATATATATATATATATATGAGAATTAAAGAAACCAGCAATTGATGGGATGGATATGCATTATGAGATATATATATATATATATATATATATATATATATATATATATATATATATATATGAATATACATAAATACTATATATGCGTTATACAGTATGTGTGTGTCAGCTTATTAGGAAAGAGGGTAAAATTATTCTAGTATTTTCCCCGGCTGAAATCACAGGCACCTGAAAAAAACTAATATAGTTTTTTCGTTAACATACGTACTCAGGAAAATAAGAGCCAATAATTCAGTGCTTTTCACACTGACCAATTCTCGCAAACAAAGTCCCAAAGTTGAAAGCGGA
>NC_089742.1:67614005-67634005 GCF_040412425.1 Macrobrachium rosenbergii | reverse complement strand
TATATATATATATATATATATATATATATATATATATATATATATATATATATATATATATATATACATCTTCTAAAAACATAACAAACATCTCACACGTCTCGAACTCTCGACCTACCCGCGCAACTTCTCGCTGCTGGGAGTAAGGGCGTTGGGTCTGGTATGATACATGTACCATACGCTACCGGGGTCTAAGCGATGTCACGCAGGGCAGCCGATCGAGACTACGGTCTACCCCAAAGCCAAATCAAAAGTCCTTCAAAAGAAGGCATCGTGCTTACCCCATACAAAAATGGGAAAAAGCACGTTAAAAGAAGAAGAAAAGATATATATATATATATATATATATATATATATATATATATATATATATATATATATATATATATATATATATATATATATACACACACATGTATGTATGAAGGGATGCTGTTCTTTCCTCAGTCCAGGGAAAATTCATTCGCTTTAAAATCTTAATTTAGAATATACTTCAATTCAAAGTAAGAACAATCTATTGAATTAGCTCTGGAAAAAGTGCCTATTGGAAATAATAAAAAACTGTGTTTTGTTTAGCTTCGAGGCGCTACCTTTACTTGAATACAGAGAATATCTGATATATGGTTTCACCTCGTTGAGGTGAGGGCAACTTGCAGAGGCTTCTCTGATTTTAATTATGATTTTATGATGTCAAGCATTTTCACAGAAAGAGTGGTCAATCACATCTGCTGTTTTTCTTTTCATCTCTCTTTCACTGCGTCTTCAATCACAGTTACGATCACAACAGTCGACTAACAACCCAGTATATACTATTTACTACACTGCACAAGTTGATAGAGTAGTGCTGTATTTTCATGGAAACGCGCCCATACTGTCCCTTACTTCTCCCGAGGAACGAACTCGTTCCACCGCTGTAACGTGAAACAAGGTCTAGAAAAAGTTAAGTATATCTTAGTTTAACCAGACCACTGAGCTGATTAACAACTCTCCTAGGGCTGGGCCGGAGGATTAGACTTATTTTACGTGGCTAAGAACCAACTGGTTACCTAGCAACGGAATCTACAGCTTATTGTGGAATCCGAACCACATTATAGCGAGAAATGAATTTCTATCACCAGAAATAAATTCCTCTAATTCTTCATTGGCCGGTCGGAGACTCGAACTCGGGCCTAGCAGAATGCTAGCCCGCAACTCTACCGACTCATCCAACGAGGAACTGTAACAAGGTCTAGAGCTTGAGCTGAAAGTCCTACCGCTGTGCTACAAATACTCAGCGAGAAAGTGAGAGCGCGCGAGAAAGGCGAAAAGAGAGAGAGAGAGACCAAGAGAAGGAGAGAGTGAGAGGGGGGGAGATCTGATCAGCGTAAATCAAACGTACAAAGGATGATAACACACGCTATTCTGGCGAAACGACGTAAGACGATTAGATTTAGAATAGAGCTCCTCTAATACTATTTGCAAAAGGGGACCTCTACTGCTGTTCTGCCAGCCTAAGGACGAATGCCATTTGCTATAGACACTTGGAAATTCTGTACTTTATTCAGTAAGAGTTTCCTCTGGAAAGCTTACAGTACACCCACTTTCATGCAATGGTCTTTACAAAAGCAGTAGTCTCAGGCAAGTTGTTCCTGTACTGTTGAGGTATATATTTTTTAGGTACCTATTTCAGTTTCAGGTTTTCTTACTTACTTTTCTATAATATCAATAACAAGAACAGTTACGGCAATAATCTTAATCATTTTAGTAATATTGATCATAGGCCTAATGAGCATAAATGCTTATATAACAAGCAAAGAGCTTCCACAGAACAAAGTTAAATGATAGAAAATAATACATAATTAGCTGCATGATTATCCACTAATGCAATGGAAATCAAACCTAAAGCAGTTGAAAACATAATGCAGCGGCTATGGCCCAATCCGAGGGTTAGAAAACATAGGTCACAAGGTCGCCATCCACAATAAAGCGATTAATTAAGCAAAAGACAATAAACAGGAAGAATGTTGAATTCCTCAACCATGCGTTGTTTTATCACCACCTCTGCTCCTTGTTACTTTTATAATTATCATAAGTCTGGTTTTGATAGATTCTACACTAAATAAGAACATTGGTCTAAGACAGTGGTAATATATTTTACCCTGAAATTATTTTGCCAGATATAATGAAGAAAATCTAATTGTTCCTCAGCAAAACAAAGAAATGTAAGACTTTGAAATGGCCCTTGTTAACCGGGAGAAAAATAGTGACAAAGGAAGTGCGATGACAAAGGATAAAGACGGCGAACAAAGGATCAACGAATGAGTCTCGCCTTAAATACAAAGAAGAAGATGAGATGGATCTGATAGAGACGCGAGACATCTTAAAAATCTCGGAGGATCTAAGTGGTTCGTAATTAAGATTTTAAAGAGACGAAACAAAATATAAAAGATAGAGAGAGAAGCGGAAAGGCAAGACAAATCTATAACTTAAATCAGATATATGTAATAGTAATGTCTGCTTTCTAGTATTTTGGTTGAGGCTTCAGTTATGAGCTTGAAACTTGCTATGAGGGTACAATCAGCGACGATTTTTTTGTTAATTCGCTTTCCTGTGATAAAATTCTTCCTCCATCTTTGTAGATTTGCCAAATAACGCATTCGTAATTATTGTGCTACGAGAATTTCACGATAGATGGAATTGCCAGACCACTCATTTAAACCTTCTGAATTAAAAAAAAAAAAAAAAAAAAAAAAACTTTGATCGTTGTTGCCTTTGCTCTCAGTATGTTTGTAAAGAATCAGCGTTGTTAAGAGATTTATTGAAAAGTGACTCAGTAGTCACTTTTCCAGACTCACAGGAGTCGTCAGAAGGATTTCTTCATAAATGAAAGATAGAAACGGGAGCAAGGTCACGCTAAAGAAGTTGAACAGCTAGGTGGGAAGAGGCCAATGGAAGCAGATGAGAAGTTTAAAGCGAAAGAACCTTCAGTACCATCTACAGCTTTCCGCGGAAGGCTTGCTGTTGTCGGAGCTTCCGACGGGATACTTGTAGAGTAAGGAAATTTCATCTGAGTGATTGAAGGAGAACATTCACCGTAATGTTAGATATCTAGAAAGGTAAAGGGGTACTCTACAAAGTAGAAACTAAATATCTGAATAAGGAAAACTTCTATCGGCAGGCAAGAAGACATTTAGCTTAATGCATTAGAAACATCGTCCTGGATAACATTGGTAAGAGTCTACTTCTGCAATACTTATTCATCCTTCGAACCCAATGATGACACTGTACAGTACATACACGCTCGCACATATACATAGGATTCGAAAACGATTCCTGGGCGAGGTAAAAAGATATGTGCAGTTTTCATTTGAATTAACTGTGGCACTGGTTAGGGAACCAGACTGGCTCACAAGCCACTGGAACATTTTGAATGCAACAAGTCATCCTCTCTGTCACTTTGGCATTTGCAGCCCTATTCAGGGGCAACATTTGAATATACCTCTCGTAGTAAGTATCTTCTAGAATTCTAACCAATCATTTTCAACCTCGATTTTTAGCCTGACATTAGTGGCTTTTGTGACCTCATTTTGACTGTTTCATGGTGGCATGGGAAACAAAATTCACATGTTGCGGCACTTAATAATAGGCTAAAGAAAACAAATAAATCAAAAGATTGACACAAAGATATAAAAGAACAAGTTTTAATGGTTTAATGTTGTTTTAACATGAGCTGGTGGCCATTTGAAAAAGATGTCACCGGAACGATACAGTTCACAAACCACATTCATCCATTGTCACCTTTTGGCGTCACATTTACGGATGCAAATGTGTATGGGATATAACTATCTATCTGTATATATAAATAATATATATATATATATATATATATATATATATATATATATATATATATATATGTATATATATGTAGACATAGATAGATATACCCTACCAAATTTTACAAAAGTGTACAGGATATGTCTATCTATATATATGTATTTATATTATATAAAATATATATATATACTGTATATATATATATATATATATATATATATATATATATATATATATATATATATATATATATATATATATATATATATATATATAGAGAGAGAGAGAGAGAGAGAGAGAGAGAGAGAGAGAGAGAGAGAGAGAGAGAGAGAGAGAGAGAGAGAGAGAGAGAGAGAGAGAGAGATACACAGATAGAGACGTTATATCCTACATACTTTTAGGCCCGTAAATGTGGCGCCAAAAGTTGACATTGGAGCAGAAAGGTGTGATTTTTGGACTGTATCGTCCCGTTGATGATACTAGCAGTGAAATATTTTTAAAGATGGCCACCAGTTCATAGTAAGACATCATTAAACCATTAAAATTGTTCTTTTATACATCTTGTGGTCAATTTATTGATTTATTTGTCTTCTTTAATCTATTTTTTTAAGTGCCAAACATGTGAATTTTGTTTCCCATGGCAACATGAAGCTATCAAAATGGGGTCAAAACTGAGATTGAAAATGATTGGTTAGAATTTTAGGAGATAAAATGTTTACTACGAGAGGTTTATTCGAATGTTGCCCCTGAAAACGACTGAAAATGCCAGGTTGGCAAAAATATAAATGTGTATATATATATATTATATATATATATATATATATATATATATATATATATATATATATATATATATATATATATATATAGATAGATAGATAGATAGATAGATAGACAGACAGACAGATAGATAGATAGATAGATAGATAGATAGATAGATAGATAGATAGATAGATTCAGATAAATACACAGATAGATAGATAGATAGATATATTCCAATAAAGTAAAAGTTTTTACTGGAAACATGCAGTATAAGTACACGGGTAGTTCTTAGCTTTTGTCCTTGACGTAACGGAATTGATATTATTTTCGATATTCTTCCGTGAACTGGAATAAAAAGATAACTCGCTCCATGCTTTGTCGAATTATACCAGAAATAAGACATTTTTATGCTTAGGTTTAATCAAAATCTCAAAATCGCGCGTGAGACTGAGTATAATCATATCGCTGAATTTTCTATATAAACAGAAAGAAGACATATAGAAACAAATCACAAGATAATCTTACAATTTTTCCTATATTCATCCAGCCATTGCACTGCCGCACATGGAAAAAGAGAGACGAAATCTCACTGTTTCACGCAATGCGAAAGTTACTTCAGAAATGAATCAATCGTGTTCTCTGTTTCGAGGAAACTAGAAAAGGAAAGTTTCTCTTCGTGACGACACGAAACTTGGTGTGCTATTTTCATCTCTTGAAAAGCCAGGCTGCCATTCTCTGAAGGGAATTATTTTTTTTTTCAATTTCATGCTTATATATGTGCATAAACTCATACACTGAGGTACGCACACAAACATACATTAAAGGAAACCTATAAATGTATATGCCTTGTTACATTTCTTGGAAAATAGCAAAATATATATATATATATATATATATATATATATATATATATATATATATAATTTATATGAAATATATATTTGCTGTCTTCGAAGAATGCAATAAGGCATATACATTTATGGGCTTCCTTTAATGTATGTTTGTGTGTGTCCATCAATGTATGCGTTTATACACACACACACACACACACACATATATATATATATATATATATATATATATATATATATATATATATATATATATATATATATATATATATATATATATATATATATATATATATATATAATGTATATGCGTTTACATACACACATGCATATTTATATATATATATATATATATATATATATATATATATATATATATAGACCATATAGATATATAGAAAGATAGATATACTTATTAAACAATGTAATGTAGCCAGACTATTTAGGTACAGCAAATATATTCGGTAAAAAAACACAATGACGGGCTCGAACACATTCGTTATTGTAAATGTACCAACAAATGCGTGAATTAAACTAGAAGATTAAACAGATATATACCGAGCAATAGGCTTGCATCTTATTAAAACAATTAAATATACCCATACTTGTTCAGGTAAAAGGTTAGGGAAGCAAACGGCAAATAAGGAAGAAAAAGTAAATAAATTAATACACAATAGTAAGTAAACAACTTTAGTTAGCTTTGGGTCAGACACTGAGGTATTAAGTGTTTGCAAGAGATAGTAACATTACAGCAAAACCGGAATTCATAGATATTCCACACTTATTTCGTTTTACTTAAAAAAAAACAGGCCTATCAAAATGAAATACATGAAAATCATGCACCGTTTTGCTTCCCTAACCTTTTACCTGAACAAGTCTGGGTATGTTTAATTGTTTTAATAATATACAAGCTTATTGCTCGTTATCTGTTTAATCTTCTAGTTTAATTCACGCATTTGTAGGTACACTTACAATAACGAATGTGCTTGAGTTCGTCATTGTGTTTTTTACCGAATGTATTTGCGTTGCCTAAAAAGTCTGGCAAAAGAGTTATTAAATCAATAAACTCGTTCATTCATCAGTTAGTCTTTCAATAACATTTTCAGCGATCAATCAGTCGTGCTCTTCCTCGAGTGTCGTTTGCTTTGAAGCTTTAATAATCCATTATAATGGGTCGAACTCTTTCTCTTTTCTTCGTAATTATTCCTGCATTTAATTTTGAACTTTTTTTCACCCCGTAGGGGCGTAATGCCGTCAGTGCACCTTATGCTGTGCACTGTAAGCATTACTTAAGGTTCTCTGTAGCATCCCTTCGGTCCCTAGCTGCAACCCCTCTCACTCCTATTACTGTACCTCCTTTCATATTCTCTCTCTTCCATCTTACTATCCATCCTCTATCAATTGTTTCATACTGCAACTGCGATGTTTTCCTCCTATTACACCTTTCGAACCTTTCTACTGTCAATTTCCGTTTCAGCGCTGAACGACCTCAAAGGACCCAGCGCTTGGCCTTTGGCCTGAATTCTGTTCTATTCTTTTTGTTTTCAGAAAAGCTAATCTTCGGAGGGTTGTAACTTGCATCTAAAAGCCACATTATTATACTCAGATGCATTGTGTGTTCATGTACCAATGACAGTATTAACTTTGTGTGCATCAGTGCATCCTATATATAACCATACGGCCTACTTAATTCATCATTTTGAAGCATACAACTTTATATTATGTAGCTTATAACTTCATAAATTTTCGTCCATACGGATAGAACTATCTAACAATGAAAAAAGAATGAAATCACTTTGTTTTTATGACTGGCTGCTTTGTTGTATAATTTGTGCTTAAGTGTCCAAGGTTTGCTCATTAAGCAATTTATGTCTTTGTTTACGTCCTGCAGACGAACCCCTCCTCGCCCCACATATCGTAGGAACCAAGGATACTTACAGTCCTTTGGAATACGTGTCTCTCAACTGCACTTCCGCGAATCAGGAGTATGACCCTGATCTCACCTGGAAGATTAATGGTCATCCTGCTCACCAGGTAAGTGGCACAAGGGCGGCAAGGGATTTACTGGCCCAGGTCGTTGGCTCCCAAGGAATAACAATTTGCTCTTTTCCAACTTTCATTGCGAGGAAGCAGGTACACTGCGTGCTTCTTCATGCTTTTAATTTGCTCCCTGTCTCTGTCTCTCTCTTCCTCTTTATACATTTACAAAGACAAACAGATACATACAATGTATTATATTAACATATATACACATATATACATACATATGTATATATATTAATATATATATATATATATATATATATATATATATATATATATATATATATTTTATACAAATACTACACACACACACACACACACACACACATATATATATATATATATATATATATATATATATATATATATATATATATATATATATTTCTCTCTCTCACACAAACACTAATGTATGCAGGGAATCACATTACTAAATAGGGCCGACCTGACGTGCAATTTTTTTTTTTATAGATTTTTCTTAGATTCCTAGGTTTTCCCATCAGCGAACCTAAAGCACCGTTGGGTCTGGAAAGCCAGACAACATCGGAACGTTAGCCACATTAAGACCTTTGCATGCCATGGGACTGGCCTTTCAACCTCACCCCAAAACCATAGGTATTATAACGAAGGGTAACACCTTCCAAGTCGCGTGCGTGTGTGAGTTTGCATAAATTCTTTTAAAAATGCAGATGTCAAAATACTTTCAGTCCATTTTGCAGGATATTTTCAACTTAAAAACCTTTATTTTCCCACTCTTTACAGTAATGATTATATTGTTAATAAAGATTCTATAAAATATAAATACTGTATATATATATATTCATATATATATATATATATATATATATATATATATATATATATATATATATATATATATATATATATATATATATATATATATATATATATATATAATACAGGCCCACCCAGAGTTTTTATGGGGGTCGTTTTTCCCAATACTGGACCTTTTCCTCTATATATGTCATTGCATATATAGGCATATACATGATGAAATACTTGAAAATGTTATTTTAGTTATATTAAGAAGAAAAACTGGGTATGCGGTCTATGCCCTTCTACCCGATTTGATGTTATTCAAAGTACTGACTTTGGTTAACAGAATTTTACTTATAATGTTGAAAGTTGAAAGATTGTTATTTATTACTTTATAAGTACAGTTCAATGAAGAGGATAGTCACAGAAAATATGGACTTCCAGAAATTTGGTTGGGGGGGGTCGTTCGACCCGCCCCCCCTCGGTACAGGCCTGTAATATCTATATTATAATTATAATATATATATATATATATATATATATATATATATATATATATATATATATATATATACATACAGATAGAGGGATAGATAGATAATTCCATGATGCTTGTATAACGAAATAAAACTTAGACCGCCTCACAATAGCATTGCTGTTTCAAGGGGGTTAGCTTGCACTGTTCATTAAGGAAATTCTAAAACAGCTCTCGATACATCTCTTCGGCAGAATTTCGTGTCCAGGTTCAGCGCACAGACAGTGGGGCTGGGGTTCCAGGCGAGGAGCGAGTTCTTCCATCGTGGCATGATCATTGTCTCCTGCACCTCGCACTTCGGCAGCAGTCACGAAAGAACGACCACGAAAGAGCTCAGGAGTCTAAACTACTTGACTGCTCAGGAATATCACTACAATGCAGGTACTTTCAGGAGTTGGAATAGAGAATTTAGGCCAAAGGCCATACACTGGAACCTGTGAGGTCATTCAGCGCTGAATAGGAAATTGAGATTAAAGGAGGTTTTAAATGTGTAACAGGAGGGAAACCTCGCAGTTGCATTATAAAACAACTGTTAGCAGAGTGTGGAAAGTATGATGGAAGAAAGATATTATGAACGGAGGTACAGTAAAAGGAATGGAAAGGGGTTGCATTTAGGGGCCGAAGGGACGATGCAAAGAACCTTAACTAATGCCTATAGTGCACCACATGAGGTGCACTGATTGCACTACCCAATTACGGGGTAGTACTTTCCGGAGCTGTTCTGATTCCTCAGACGAACATCACTGCAGCGTGGCTCGTTATCAATGTTTGAGAAATATATCAAAAAAACAATGTCATTGCTGGTAGTTACTGTGCAAACGGAACTAAATAAATGCTCTACCATTGTGTTATAAAAACATAATTTAGCCCCTTGCTTTACAGAAAATATTTACCTTTGTTGATTATAAAGTAAGTTGGTTTTGAAGTTTAAAGATGTGTTGTCTTCATGCGTTAGAGATTAGGGTATATCTATCGTCTGGATTATAAAAATATGATGTTTTCCATTTAATGATTGCCTAACATTATGTTTTAGGTAATGGAGTATCTAAATTGTTTCCAGGATATATTTCTTTTTGTATTTCCGTGGATTAATTACCCAAAAGCAGTAGAAAAACAATTGCTGCAATTTTATTCAGCTCGTAATTCCATATAATTTCAGCATATAATTCTACAGAACGACATCAGATGGGGTTTTTCCAGACTCTTGCATGAATTAGTTTAGAGTGATTGGCAGGCTCCTTTGAAGATTGGATGCAAAAGTTGTATGTATGTATATATTATATATATATATGTATATATTATATATATATATATATATATATATATATATATATATATATATATATATACATACATACATAAATACACACATACACACACACATATATAAGGTCAGTCTGTTAAATCGAGATCAATCGTCTTCAGTCAGTAAAAACGCGTTTACATTTGCTTCAAGTCTCCAAAGGAGCCTTATATATATATATATATATATATATATATATATATATATATATATATATATATATATATAGTTGACAAGGTGACAAGGAGATAGCCGGGTCAGTAAAAAGGTATACATTTTATTGCCGACGCGTTTCGTAACAACATAGTTACATCATCAAGGCTAAAAGAGAAAACAACACAAATTAAAAACACATGGAATATAACTTTGACTTTAAGTTTCAACAAATTATACCAAACTTACATTAAAACAAGATTTAAAAAGCACCTGCTAGACTAAAGGCTGAAGGCTTTATGATTCGGAAAGGAGGAGAAGCAGCGAAGAAAACGGCTCAAGCCAGAAACAACTGTATAGAGGTGGTGTGATTGTTCAACTTGGGCACTAACTGCTTAATAAATAATGACTCTAAGATAAGCAGTTCGTGTAAACGGCTTGTTTGGCCCAAGACAGAGAAGTCAGAATAGTTAATGCTGGTGTTACAAATTTTTGTGTGATTTTCTGATATTAGAAAATTCGTGATTGGACAATCTGCAGCCAGTACGATGGCTGACACCATTATGTGAATCAGCTCTGACCTTGAGCAATCGCTTAGTCGAACCTACGTAAGTCTTGTTTTGTTTTAATAAGTTTGGTATAATTTGTTGAGACTCTTAAAGTCAAAGTTATATTCCATGTGTTTTTAATTTGTGTTGTTTTTCTTTTAGCCTTGATGATGTAACTATGTTGTTACGAAACGCGTCGGCAATAAATGTATCACCTTTTGATGACCGGACAACGTATTCTGTCTTATGTATATATGTCTATATATATATATATATATATATATATATATATATATATATATATATCAAGACGCAAATGTCGTTTAATATCCAGTGCACTGTACCTTAGGAATAACCTACAGCCATGTGGAAATATAATTAGTACGTGCTTAGTCCCCGGCAGGATTCGAACGGTTGCCTGGTTACTATGTTATTTGTGTAAAAGTTACCAAAAGTCTCTTATTTGCATATATATAAATATAAAGTTTTTTCACTTATACATATTGTTTACACCAATAAATATAAAGTATTTATTGGTGTATTATGTTAAAAACTTGCATCATGAACACAATTTGTATGGATAAAAGCGTTCAAGATATATACGTATGTATATATATTATATATATATGTGTATACACATATACATGTTATGTATATATGCATATATATAAATACATATATATACATGTGTATATATAAATATATATACATACACATATATTTGTGTGAATGTGTTTGCATGCTTCTTTTTCTTATCGATTAATTAATCCCCATAATCCATTCAAGTGCACAAACGTGTCATTTCCTGCTGAGTTAAGTTATGAAAGTGTCATATTTGCAGATTAATAAATCATTTTTTCACATTATGAAATAGACTCTTCAGCAACTCCGCTGATTTTAGCTCTTTCGCCACCGAAATTCTTTTACGGAAATGATAAAATTTGCGCATTTATTTCATAAATATAATTTATTTTCAATATCCCTATTTCTAACGGTATTTCGCTTGATTATTACGCCGATAATGTTGGCAGGATGTTACATTATTATCTGTGTCTGTGAGCGTGTTTGTGCCATTGCGAGATATCTTGTGAAAGGATGAACGGAGTTTTAAGAAAATGGGTGCAGAACACTCATACCAGAGTCTTCAGGTGTCCATAGGTTCTCTAAAAATGTAGGGATTTTCCCTGATCCCATCTAACCACTTTTGATGGGGTTGGAAAGGGCAGTGGTATGGCCTTTGCCGAGTTCTTTTGTTTTTTATTGATATCTACCAATTTTAAAACTATTGGTTGATATTAGGACAATAAACGATTCTAACATATCACTGCAAATCCTTTTAGATACTTTGGTATTAGATTAACAAATGGTCATACAGTGTGTACTCATCCAGATTGTGACTAACAATGATGCCCTTTATTCCCACAATTTGTTCAGGCAAAGCTTTTAAAATGTTCTGGATTTTAAGGTTAAGTACTTCATAGCCAATAGTTTTCCAATGCACTCGTTGCTTTCTTGGACACAAGAACAAATATGGGCACTGCGCAACGCGCTTTGCAAGTGTATTCATAATAGTGTGAAAAAACTCAAATCTATGGAGACTCAGTATCCACACCCCAATACCATGCATCTTTTTCTTTGTGGAAGTGTTTATTTAAATAAAAAGCTATAAGGAAGGTTTTTGATAGAATCATCCAACTACCTTGGGAATATTTTACATGAAAAAGGAATTATACACGCACTTCTCATGCTAATTTTCTTTGTTAGCATGTTATTTATTAGGTAAATGAAGTGGATACCAAGGAGTATTTGTGATTTAATATCTGAGAGTATAAAAAGTCATGGGTGATTGAATCCCAACGTCTTAAATAACCAGGCGCAATAGACCTAACACTTAGCAGCTATTGTGTTCTGATTTAGCTTAGAAGCACAAAACCTGAATTTAACAAGATTATGTACAGCAGCGTAAAACATATAACTCCTGATGGCTGATTGTATAAGTCGCTTTGACCTCAGTATCAAATTCAGAAGACATACAGTAGGTTGCAAACCTGGTCAGTGTAGATGCGCTGATACACTGTAAATAAGTCCTCTTGTAAGTTATTCCCAAGGTAAAGTGAATTCACTATTAGGGGGTATGTATGTATGTATTTATATGTACGTATATATATACAATATATATATATTATATATATACATATACATATAATATATATATATGTATAATATATAATAAATATATATATATATATATATATATATATATATATATATATATATATATATATATATATATATATATATATATGGGGGTGTGTACGTGAATATGTGCGAGTTCATGGGTATGAGTGTGCGTGTTCGTCTCGATCTTTCTCAGCATAACGCATTTTAAAATCTCTTTAGGTCTAATATATATAATCCCCACAGCAGTCGCTTATAAAAAAATCCCTTTCCGTTGTCTTTCAGGTGCAAGGAGCGCTTTGTCCGCTGCGGTAGCCATGACAGTGATCGGAGCCTCTGCAATGTCTCGGTCGACGCTTCTCTTTGTGTAACACTTGAACTTTTTGGCTAATGTATATGTGTAAATAAATGTTTTGGATGTAGAGAGTTCTGTATTTTTTTGAACTACGTAGATCGTAAGCTTCGTGTTTTCATTCTATTGGAAAGTAGAGTTATTGCAATTTACGTGAGAGGTATACAGTCACTGAGTTGTCTATGAATCTCTAATTCATTTTTTTACAATATCAAATCCTTGTTTCCTATCATAGTCTAAGATTTTTCCAAAAGAAAAGGTCTCTGATCTACAAGGAGTTTTGAAAAGTAGAGCCAGAATTTTTGCTATAACCCTAACTAAAAACAAAAAACAGTGAAACTTTGCTCAAGGAATTGTTACTAAGTCATACGAAGATAAACTTAAGTTTTATTTGTGGGAATAATGAGGTTTAAAGAATATAGACACCGTTACTGGAATAATGCATATCTTTGATTCAGTCTGTATTTGTAACAAACATATAGTCTTATGTATGAGTTCACTTTCACTATGGTAATATCATCACAAAAGTACTCCATGGCATTATGTTTTCAGAGAATAAGGAGAAAAAAAATGTGTATAAGCAACTGACAAAAGAGGCCACGGAAGGCATCAAAATATCACGCTTTTTACCACTGTAACTTCTATTAAAGCAACAAGCTATGTGTAAATACTGATACTGAATAAACGGAAATTACTTCGAAACCTCTGTTCAATATCCTCGTATTCAATATCCTTCGATAAAATTATGAATCATATTCACGTTCCTTTGAGAGCTTCATGAAAGTGTCATGTACCTCAGGGAGATAATGACAGCATTTAGTTACATTTGTATTCGAGTAAGTTCAGATGTGGGTACAATCTACCTTATATTCAGTTTCCTTTTAGAGCCTAATGAAAGTGTCATGTACCCTTCAGAAAAATAATGACAGAATCTGGTTACATTTGTGTTTAAGTAGGTTCAAATGTGTACAGATCTACTACTTGCTTGTGCCGTGTTGCAAGTACCTTGCAATCTAAGAGGGTCAAATCATTAGAAAAAAATGTATAAAACACAAAGGTATAGGCTACGTCCACACAGGCGGCGATTCGGAAGGTGTAGGCAGGAGCGGGCTCAAGCCTGAAATGAATAAGCAAGGATTCTAGCGGAACTGCTCGCGCACTCGGCTGGAATTTCTTGCAGGATTCGAGCTGAAATCGTGAATTCTCGCTACTCCCACCATAAGAAAATATATACCATAATAGTTTTGGCTATTCAAACAACCCTGTATATATATATATATATATATATATATATATATATATATATATATATATATATATATATATATATATATATATATATATATATATATATATATATATATATATATATATATATATATATATATATATATACATACACGTCAACATATCTTATTGTCCTGAGGTATATGGGTTGTGTCTGCAAAATGGGCTGGCAGTCTTTATCGGTTAACTGGGTGTTCTGACAGTTGTTTCCTGAAGGTTAAGGAAAGTGCGCATTGTAATTTTGCCTTCAGGAATTCACAAAGGCAACCAATCACCCTATGGGGGCCATCTTTCAAGAAACATTTTGTAGATCATAAATTGTTCAGCAGTGAACAACTATTGGAATCAAAACTGGTGTTCCAGATATGGTTATATTAGGAAAAAAGTTATAGGCCTAAGCAGAACAAAAAGACAGCCAACCGTATTTATGGGTTAGAGTTCATAGGAATAGTGGCCCCTCCCTAAGTAATTTCATAAAGAATTATAACACGTTCATGAAACAGAAAAGCCATTAAATGTCTTCATAACAAGTAATTATTTTTTATACAGGGTGTAAAACAACAGTACGGGCGATGACATGTAAAATGAGTGGCGGAAGCAGAATCGGTTTAAGGGACGAGTATAGCCTAAAAGCATTTTCTTTTTTGCATGTCTGGTTTTATGGACTGTTCCTTGCTCACCAGCAAGTAAAAAATAAAAAAGCAAAAATAAAAATAAATAAACAGTAGGCCCGTAAAAATGACTGAATCATATGTATACGTATATTAGTTAATAGGCCTAGCGTTTCACTTTCAATAAATATTGGAAAATTATAAGAAAATTTCAGGTAAATATAGTTTTACAACAAAATCGTACACAATAATTACAGAAATTAATGAACATTGTGGAAAAATCTCAATAATGTAATATATATATAAGCATACCCTTAGAGTAAGTAATCAAGATATTACGTGAAAGTGTTTAACTAAACAAACTAGGCTACCATGCTTCAGACTTTAACTACAGCAAGTTCAAGCACACAACGTACGTGCCGTTATACTTTATAAGGTCTCTGGTTCAGGTGTGCAAGAATTGAACTAACTTCATCTGCTTTTCTCACAGGCTCACACCACTAGCCACAGCCCCACTAGCCAGCGCCGGCCGAATCCCTTCCTGTAGGAGCGGCACCTGGTCATTTACCTCAGTTACTTTTGTTCGCATTTCTCATTTTACTCCGACTGGTACTCACCCATTCTGAGAGCTTTCCAAGTCTGGTTGCTACCCGTTTCTTCTTGAAACCTAAGGCCCCGGTCCACACTATCATTCATGCCTCACAAACATGTTACGTCATATACTTTTTTCCCCCAATTACGATCCATATTCTTTGTTGACACTGCAGAGAGACACTGATCACTCAGGATTCATATCGCCCCTACGGTGTTGCCAACTATGGGGCAGCTTACCTAAGTTTGGGCAATAGCATGCAGTTGGAATGGGAGTTTAGTTGAAATAAAGGAGATTTTATAAAAGTTTGTATTGTTTTTATAACAGCATGAAACTTCTCTCATATTTATCACAAATTTCCTATTGTTTTTGCATGATGTACTACGAAGCGCATTGGCTCAAAGCTACGTTTAGTATAAAATCACAGCGTATATTCTTTCTTTTCTTTACCATTGTTTGTGTTGTCTTTCAAGTAAGCTAGTATAACAGCATTTCAATAAAATGAATTTGAAATATAATTTTCAGACTGGACTTTATACCATATGCATCTTATTCGCTTAAAATTATTCTAAAAGAAAAATTAGGAGTTGCAGACTATCGTCTACGATAAAGACCACAGAGTATAACACATTTCCTGACTAATATTGTACTTTGTTTTTTTACAATATTATATATGGCATCTATATTAGTATTGCATCTCTATACCGTCTCCATCTAACAGACAGAAACCTACTGAAGTGAGAACTTTTACAAAGATTTTTGGGTAAAATTTATCTTGATTTTAGGAGAATTTTGGACCTCGCCACCTGGCAATACTGCTAGCGATTCTCGTCCCTGGTTTCCAAGTTGCTGCGGGAGAACTGTGGTGTAACGAGTGTGTGGAACAGTGGGAACAGAGCTCACCAGTAAGAGTTAACGAAAGTGCCGAGGAACACCTAATTCTCGGTAGTGTCAATGCGCAAGTGCAAAAAAGAAGGGAATCAGTGAAAATTGCGGTCTAAGACTGGTGTTGGTTACTGAAAAGAAAGATGGTAGCAACGGGTGGATTTGTAGGCCAGTTGTCCAAAAATAAAGTTCATTTTCACAGTTAGGCCTACGTAAAAAATTGGCTTGATGTTATTCATCGAAAAGTCTGAATGGTCCCATAGTTTATCGTAAGAGGAAGAAAACCAGGGACACTATCACTCCGGGTGCACGATTTGCGGCAGGCTCGCGATTTTAAAGGTGGGTTCACGTAGCGTCTAAATCACTGGGTTGGATTAACGAAATGCTATGCCACTCTTGTTGAGACACCGTCAGTAAATTACTACTTGTAAGTAGTACTTTTTTTTGTACTTTGATGGGGAAAGCAACAATTAATGTCATAATTTTTTTTTTTTTTTCATTCGACAACTTTGCCTTAAGGTTAGGCTAGTAATAGCAAGACAATGAAGCTTGGACAAGCCTAGGCTACTCTTGGGCCTACACCCTCAGATCTGTTCGTGATATTTTATTTTTTTCTAGCCTTTTGTCAGTCGAAACATTCTCGATATTAGAGTAACTTTCTTCGGTAATATATAATGAATCATCATATACAAGTGACGATCCCATGCTCTTAAGTGAAAAAAATAGTCTTAGGATAACAATGGCAGGATGAAAAAAGACTTGGATAAACCAAGCCCAAGTAAAATACATGAAATATTTTATTTTATGAACACTTTTAGGCAGTTTCCTTCGAATAAATAAAAAAAATACTTTTTAAAGATAGCCTTTATGGAATCTTTCTGTCCTGGTAACATATCACTACCCAAGACAAAAGATCGTCGTCGCGGCCATTATTTTTATGTGGTCTTTTGGTTTACAGCGCTCTGGGCATGATGAGAAAAATCACATTTAGGTCAACTTTTCCAACCGTTCTGAAAACACCAGTGGTCGACCGTATAAAGCTCCGAAAATACCCCATTAGATCAGCATGTTGACCTAACGGTGTTGGTGTCACAGGATTTTGCCCCATATAACTTTGGAGACCGTTTTGCAATCTACGTAGCCATGGAGGATGGGTGCTTGAAGGTAAGGTAAATTGTAATGAAGTTTCGCCCGTTGTATAATAGATGTAACTTACATATCTACGATTTATGCGAAGTAGGCTCAATAATTTACAAATATTTGCTTGTTAATTTGTTATTATTACAATAATCATATAGTTCCAATAGTAATGGTGGTAGTAAAACTTGAGAACAGTAGTATTAGTAATAGTAAAGTTAAGGATAATGATAATGGCAAATGTGTCATTTAACCCAATGTAATCCAGTCGTTTTCTTGCTTTCATTATTAGGCTATGTATGGTGCCCTTTTTCATCGTATCAATATTATACATACTGAACTCTGTGATAATCCCCAGACATTGCTTGTTGTACAAGTTTTTAATTTTTTTTAGAAATATGTCACGAGAACGAAAACGGGGTAAGCTTCTGCAGGGGAGGGAGAGAGATGCGACCGTTTTCTCCATAGCCCTTTAAATTTTTGGCGGGAGAATTTGAGAATGCTGGTTCTTGTTCCAACTTCAGATTCTATGAAAGCCGTAAATAATGTTTAAGTGCTGTAGAAATGATCGACATAAGAGATGTATGTAGAAATACAGAAACAGTTAAGTATAACTAATGTAATTATCTATGAGAAAACATAGAAGTTAATCTATTCATCGAGTGTAGCAACGTTAATACATTGTCTTAGGCTATCAGTTTCCCAGTTGATCTTAGAAACACCCTACTAACAGTTTTACTGAACTATCCTCATGTTCCTTCATTCTTCAAAAAACACCATAGAAATGTTTAATCATCATTGGGCTCTAAGTTGAACATTATTTTGTAAACAAGCACACTGACCAAAGGACGTTGTGAGTGGAGGAGGCTGAGCCCGTGCCATGATGGACTGGCTATTTCCCATCATGCACTCTTCCCGCCAAGACCGGACATGAGAAAACTTGCTGTCGGGTGTGCATTGAGGTTGATTATTTTACTGACGTTACATGTATGCCAAATAT
The DNA here is from genome assembly GCF_040412425.1 of Macrobrachium rosenbergii. NCBI lineage: Eukaryota > Metazoa > Arthropoda > Malacostraca > Decapoda > Palaemonidae > Macrobrachium > Macrobrachium rosenbergii. Next base: position 67,615,175 of record NC_089742.1, on the reverse strand, counting down.
GAATGGTTGTGTAAACAGGATCCATTATCTATTGTAGTCTCCATTAATGAGGGATATAAACGTTCGAACTTCTTGGATCATTCGGGCTACGACTGGAAAAATACTTCAGGGCTTGATGTTAGTGTGAGAGAGAGAGAGAGAAAAAAAATAAAACTTACCGTACGAGGATCCATACTTATGCTACCTTCAACAGTATGACAGGAAACTTTAGCGTTCGGTTCTCAAACACATGCGCGGATCGAACCTCAGTAAGCTATTTATGGCATTACTGCAGGACAGTTGTGCACACGACACGTGGCTATATATATATATTTTTTTGGAATAGGGAATAAGGAAGAGAGGTATAAGAGAGTTAGCTAATGCTCTGAAAAAAATAGACATGCACAATATTTTCTTTTACATATATTTACTTTCCTGTATATCGGACAGTGTAGCCAGTCTTTCTCAGATTGCAAATGAAAAAAAAAAATAACCTTAGAAGCTGTTAAAGATATAATCTGATATTTTCATGTTTTATCATTATTTGCTGTTTAATCCTAGGGCAAACCATTTGTAAGATATTTCCGAAGCCATATTTGAAATAAGCAACGCAAGAGAACTTAAGTGGTTTATGAAAGATTGCAACAAATGACTAGAATGCTTGCAATACATGGGAATATTACGCACGGTATGTTTCACTACGAAAAGAACATCAACGGCGGTTTACATAATGTACTTGCAATGAATACATCAAAATTAGCAGAAAGCCAGTTGTGTATGGCTTTGCTTTAAAACTTGCTCGGAGTGTATATCCCTTCAGGCAAATAAACTTTGACGAATACTAATGATGGTTGAGGGATTTATTGCCATGGAAACCATCTCTCCTGTCATAAAGTATACTTTTTTTATATTAATTCTTCATTGTTATTCTCTGTTTATGTCAAGTTGCGCTCAATAACGAGGCGGGGATAATTGTAATCTGTATTAATAACTTTTGTTTGGTGGCTAGAAAAATAGAAAAACTATAGTTAATCCTTTTTCTTTTGCTTTCTCTCCAGAGCGGACAATTTTTACCCTGATCCTTTATTTGATGGCCTACTCTAAAAACCGAGGTGAGTTTTGATTCAGTTAGAATATATCTGTTTTATGTTCATTGCACTTTTGGGCTAGAATTATGTCATATAAGTGGTA
>NC_089742.1:67609005-67611505 GCF_040412425.1 Macrobrachium rosenbergii | reverse complement strand
ATCCGAAACAAATAAATTACTGATCGACCTTAACGTCACCAACGAGCGACCTCATTTTTTCTTCACTTATGCAATGAAATGAGTCCGCGATATGCTGAGAGGGATTCTTGGCTCTTTATACGAGCGAACGTATTAAATCATCTCTCCTCTGTTTAATATTATGAGATAAATCATCCCCTCCTGAGACGCCGAGATAATTAAATTACCCATTTATCACAATCTATTATCTGGAGCTAACGCTAACATCAAAGTCCCCGTCTCTGACGAAAACGGTTGTGCTGAAAACTACGGTCCGTGTGATGATGATGATGATGATGGTGGTGACGATGGTGGTGGAGAAGGTGAAGATGATGATGGTGATGACGATGGTTGTGGATAAGATGAAGATGATGACGATGGTGGTGGAGAAGGTGAAGATGATGATGGTAATGACGATGGTGGTGGAGGAGGTGAAGATGATGATGATGGTGATGACGATGGTGGTGGAGTAGGTGAAGATGATGATGATGGTGATGACGATGGTGGTGGAGAAGGTGAAGATGATGACGATGGTGGTGGAGAAGGTGAGGATGATGATGATGGTGATGACGATGGTGGTGAAGGTGAAGATGATGACGATGGTGGTGGAGAAGGCGAAGATGATGATGATGATGACATTGGGTTTAGATTTACGGAAGCCACCTGTTTCACTGGATGATTTAGAGCAACTCTAAAATGCAATGTACGTCGGTTACTGTGTCTGACAATAAAGTTGCTGATAACTGAATTCCTTTAATATGTGATTCAAAAGACTGACATTATTCCCCTGGATTGATCGGCAACCTTCCGTGCATTTCATTTGCTTTTACAGAATTTTAACCAACGGAGGACATTTTATTGGGTTCTTTTGTTACCTGTATCCAAATATAAAATGAATAATGAGAAAATCTTTCGACTTGCTTTCGTCCATATGCTTAGAGACTTAGACGCATACAGATAAGCATGTAAGTTTCTTTTTTTAGTTTATTTCTTTAACAGTTTAAGTTTTAAGAGGTTTAACCCCATCTTTTACTTTCTGTCAACTCTTTACCACTGAAATTTTTAAACATCTAGAACCCCCAATGACTATTGCTGTTTGAACTCCCGTAGCACATGTGGTAGATTGGTGTCATACGAACTGACTGACCAACGTTCAATCCCCGAACCGGTACGCCCTTTTTGACTCTAGTAGTGCAGTAAGTACTTAGTCGTTAGTAGACGGTTCTGGATGTAATATTAAGTAGCTGGGGTGGAGAGAGAGAGAGAGAGAGAGAGAGAGAGAGAGAGAGAGAGAGACAGCATCAAAACATGAGAGAGAGAGAGAGAGAGAGAGAGAGAGAGAGAGAGAGAGACAGCATCAAAACAGACTGGTAAGCTCTCTCTCTCTCTCTCTCTCTCTCTCTCTCTCTCTCTCTCTCTCTCTCTCTCTCCACATGAGGGTAACGAAGGTTAAAAGCGATAAAAAGTCGTTTCAGCAATTGGCGCTGAAAATTATAGTGTATACCTTACTATAGTGAATAAAAAATGGCATTATATTTGGTATTGGTTAACTTATGTGTTTTCCATTAAGGCAACCATACACGGCTCTACCAAAACAAACCTCGTTTCAAGTGCCTTCTGGTCTTGCTATCCCTCCAGTGATAGCCTTCTTTTATTTTTTCGATGCTCGATACTTCATTTTCGTGTTCGAAAACATCTCTGTAGTGAAAATCGATTTACATTTCATTTGAAACAAAAGCATTCTTTAAATTACCTTTATATGTTATGGCTTCATGTCATACTTTTCGGAAAGTTATATGGGTCATCCTTTTCTCGTAGACCTTATTTTCAGTTTTGTTTATCTGTGAATATTTATTGGCATAAATAAGAAACTGATTTTCTGTCGAAATTTCCGCTTAACCATCATATTATCATTTAGATTTGAGACGAGAGGTCGTTTAAATGTGGAAGTGACTGATAGATTTTGAACCCAAATCTGATTTATGTTCTCCAATTTTTCCAGTCTCGATTTTCCTAGAAATTCAAACGATTTGAATTAACATGAAGTACAGCATCCCAAAAATATATTTTCTATGCTAGCTCTGTCTGCATTCTTCAGTAATTGCCTTCATATACGAGATCCAAAAATACGACAGCTCACCTCATGGACAAAGTTTACGTTGCTTTAGTTGCTATGTAGAAATTTGTAACTGACTATTTCTGTAGTTGTGCATGAAGCTGAGAAGTTTATCATAGCTTACATGTAAGTAAACCTCTTGCGTGAAAAATAATTTTGTCCGGGGCGGCGCATTACTACCCAGACTACAATGGCTTTCATGTTATATGCCACATCTCTGAGATTTGTATAAGACCGCAACATTCTTATTCCATATCACACCATTTCCTATTCAGAGGAATCTCCGTCTTGCATAAAAGATATAAAATCAAAATTCCGTCAACAAGAAGGTAGTCTTTTTCACATTTATTTCTCAGAAGCCCCCTA
>NC_089742.1:67591505-67599005 GCF_040412425.1 Macrobrachium rosenbergii | reverse complement strand
GAACACGGGACTGACAAGTTCATTTCCAAAGAAATGCCGAGAATCTTTGGGACATCCCCTCTCAGGGGAAAACAAAATACACAACTAGGGAGTTTGCGATGAAAATTGTAAAGGAAATATAGGCTCATGTGTATTTGAAACAGAAGGACATTATTGCTTTAAAGTGAGATATTTGTAATCTTAAAAAAAAACCCGTTGAAGATTTGACACGATAGTTTATTTCTAAGATAAAATACCTCTGGAAGTCTATTTCAAAGGGGTGGTTATCATTTTGCCTGTAGCCTACATCCCTCCGTCCCATCCTCCCCCGCAAATTATGTAAACTATACGAAAATTTTTTTTCTTTTTCTTTATATCCCGTACATTAAACTAAAAATTCAACTTCAAACGCAGAAGACAAAATTATCTTCTTGTGCACAACACGACAGAAAATTCTCAAGGTTTCATTGAAAAAAAATATGACGAAGAAAAAAAAAACGACCGAAAAGAAAATAGTTGGGAAAAATGGCATTTCTTCCACCTATAGCGGGAGCATCTCTTTCATACGTAAAACTAAATTTGACAGTACAATGGACCTTTTCTTGAGACCGCTCAATCGATAGCAGCTAAATAAAAGCCTTCGCTGGTGTTACCAGGTCTTCCGAGAAGAAGATATTTCTTATTCATGTAGAGCTTTAAAAGGTGCTCTGGGGAAATCTACGACGCATGTTCTGTTTTTTTAATCGAAAAAACTCTTTATACGAAGAATTAAAGTAGACGCGGATGGACAGCTAATTTTCTTGTTCGAAACCAACGAGGAAATGAAAAACAAATTTCTTGGCGCTTTTTGAATTGATTATTCAGATTAGCAAGAGGTTTTAAATGGAAGATGTTGGAGGTGATGTCAGTGCTGTTGATTATCGCTGTATTTGCCCGTGTATTCCAAGTAACGTTAGAACTTTGTTCATGAGGTTACAGAAACATTGATTATTTTTTCGTGCATGTGTGTGTGTATTGTTTACAATATTAAGCTGTTTCCTAAAAAGGGCCAGTCTCCCGAAAAAGAAAAAGTATACCTTAGTTTTACAGACCACTGAGCTGATTAACAGCTTTCCTAGGGCTGAAAGGATTAGACTTATTTAACTTTTTTTCTTAGCAACGGGACCTACAGCTTATTGTGGAATCCGAGCCACATTATAGCGAGAAATGAATTTCTAACACCAGAAATAAATTCTCCAACTCTTCATTAGCCGGCCGGGGAGTCGAACTCGGGCCTGACGAGCAAGGCCACAACTCTACCAACTCGCCCAAGGAAGAGCTGACAGTCTCCCGAGAGAAGAAAAGCCAACGATCAGTGCAACATCCCAAAACAAGTTACGAACCCTGGATGAACCACCTGTATAGACGACTTCCAAAGCCTCAGCTGCTCGATACACTCACTCTTAAGGCTCATCAGCAACGAGTCTAACCGTCTTACACGCACTGCACCCCCTTAGCCGGGTAGTGCCGTCAGTGCACCTCACGTGGTGCACTGTAGGCACTACATAAGGGTCTTTGCAGAGTCCCTTCGGCCCCTAGCTGCAACTTCTTTCACTCCTTTTACTGTAACTCCGTTCATTTTCTCTTTCTTCCATCTGACTGTTTCATAGTGCAATTACTGCGAGGTTTTCCTCCTGTTACGCCTTTTAAACCTTCTTACTGTTAATTTCTCTTTCAGCGCTTAATGACCTCATAGGTCCCAGCGGTTGGCCTTTGGCTTAAATCCTATATTATTCTATCCACGCTGCACCATTCACCCCTATCTAGCATGCACTCTAGCTTTCTGGGTGATGGGGTCCCTCCTTTCGTATATTTCCTTCACATTGAGCAATCTGTACTGCTTCTTATGCTCCCCTGAACAAAAATTCCTTGCACATTAGAGCTTCCTAAGCGAGGAACTCCGAACAGCAGCCATCCTCACAATCTTCCACCTGCTCTCTGGGTATGCACGACCACCTATACCAACCCTCTACCAGCCCCGATGGATATGCACTTCCCGAATGCAATCGTCAATAATGTACAGGAACCCGGTTGTCGCGATGAAAGCTGTTTAGTTCAACGGTGCCAATGATGGCTGTTACTGCTTGCCGTTTCAGCAAATGGAGGCCCCGTTACAGTAAACTGATTACAGGGCTTCCAATTTCCGTTGCGCAATTATTGTTACTACGGAATTTCTGATTTATTATGTAAAGGTTTCTACAATCGAAGTCATGGGTTTGTTGCCTTGTTCGACTTGCTAGTAATTCGTTTGAACGTGGCCGCCTTTTATTTACTTATTTGTTTATTCATCTTTTTTTACTTTATACCGTGGAACAGCCTCTTTTCGAGACAGTCACAATGTGGTTTATATACTTCTGAAATTTTCAAGTATGGTAAAATGGGAACTCTCTCTCTCTCTCTCTCTCTCTCTCTCTCTCTCTCTCTCTCTCTCTCTCTCTCTCTCTCTCTGTAGTTTAAAGATGATCCTGTGGGGATTATTTTTAAATCTTGGAGCTTGTGTTTTCATTTGCTTCACCTTGTCGTCAAAACTTTAGCTTGACTTTCTCGTAGCATTGCTCAATGTATGTATGTGTATTATCTTTTTTAATTTAATTTTGAACCTAATTTTTATATCTTTGTGTTTCTACATCACGTTTTTTTTTCCAATTTTTGCACTTCTTTATTTCTTACTTGGCAAGCTCTTGCATCCTTCATCTCCTTCAGTAAGCTTCCCAGCTTTGCTTGTTCCATTATTTACTAACACTATCTGTCCAGTTTTTCCTACAAAGATATATTGGTTGTACCCTTTCGTTTTCCACCGATATGAGCCACTCGTTTTGCTTACCTTCTGAATCTCATAGGTCTGTTATATGGATGCTCTTTATTCCCTCAAAGCTATCAGTTTCTTATATTCGTCATTCAGTTCCTTTGACTTTTTACTTGTAAGTTTGGAATTATTGATCATTATGTCACGCGTTGTTCAAACGGCACTAGCTTACGTCACTTTGGCTTTTATTTTCCTGCCATTTTCATCTAAGTATTGTCTCCGTGGCTACACATTCTACCATTTTTGCTTTATTTTTAAAATCTACTGTTTCTCTGTCTGTTTGTCTCCACATTTCCTTTCCCCTTCTCTACGAGTTTCATGCACCTCTTCAGATTCGTGGGGTAATCATCCGTCATTTGCATTCAGGTCAGCATGTGTCATCATCCCCCTTCCATGTGCCATCTCTCTTAACATCTTGTGCATAATAATCTTCAGAACAAAGGCATTGCGCGTGATATGAACATCAGAGGAGTCTTGTCAGTTACATTGTATGTCGTGTAATTTTCAATACTCGTTCCATTCTCAAGCGTTACTATAAAGGTGTAGTACTTCCCCCACATACATCATACCGACAAAACTATCTATACCCGTCTCATCCGTGGCTGTACCCTTTACAAGGCATGTGGTTAATAATCAGTATTACTTCATATTCTTCTCGTGATATTTTTCTCTTAAACAAACGAATTATATCCATTCAAGGGACTTCTGTTTTATTTGCACATCCTTAGGGAATAAGTATTACACTTATGAACTGATGAACTGTCATCCTTAAGCCATAGATAGGTTTCACTAGAGAAAAATGGCGAGAGAAAGTGGGACTGGAGAGTTAAATAAGACAAATAAAGAAACCTAAACAATTACCCTCAGCATAATTACTTTTTGTTCGTTTACATGATTAGGATTAATACTTACTCTGAATACTGACTCCAGTGAAGATACAAAGGTCACGTTACGACAATCATAAAAAAAATAAATAAATAAATAAGAAAAATGTAATTTTCACATTTATGGTAATAATCCATCTCAAGTAATTCTGTAGGACTGAAATCAAAGTTATCCTCGGCACAAAGTAATGGATTCTTATTTTTTATTCAGTTACACGTTTTTGTCGATGAAATAATTGGACACCTGATATTATATTGTTTAGCCCTGAATTTCTTTCATACAAATGACAACAGATATCCAAAAGTTTTATCTCTATTAGTTTAGTTAAATTCAACCAATACAACTTCTTCATTTGAAATATCATGTGTATTTTAATACTAAAGCTGCGTCAAGGTTAATAAAATTTTCATGCTATATCCAGAATTTATAAAGTCAATAATTAATCGAAAGCAAGCTTTATTTTTTTATAATTTTATTGTTCAGAAGTTTTTTCAAAGTATTTTATCATCAACTATTAAACCCCATACCATGATAAAACCTAGATAGCAATGGCCATAAATGGGCATTTTAAAAATAAAGTTTTTATGAAAACCCTCCATACTTCCATGTGTTTAGAAAGGAATAAAGTCTTATTATTTGAATAATATAGTGTTGCTGTGTTGATTATTGTCAATAAGCCATTCATTCTTTAATATTGTTTGATTTTGCCATTTATCCTTCAGAGGTAAATCATCAGTTTTTTCTCGATTTCTGGTGACATTTTGGGTATTTATGACCTAATATAGCCTAAAAAGTTAAAGATTTATATACCATTGATTAAGAGCTCATTAGAACATTTTGGTGGTAAATGAGATTAGACGTTAATTTTCAAGGGAGATATGGGTAACCAGGTCAGGTACCCAGCAACGGGAAATTATCAGCGATATAGTGAAATTAAGCCTAAATTTCACATTATGCCAGGTTTCAGAAAGTCCACCTGATTTTCAGATAATTCAAGGTGTCTACTTAAAAGGCAAGTGGGTGAATTAGGGTACATCTCATTACGGAACACCCCCAGGCCATGGAATCCCTCGAACTCCATCAGTCAAAGCGTTCTTAAGATCCGACAAGAGTCAAATAAATATTGCTCGACCAGGTAGATCTCCAAGCCAAAGCTCCTGAACAGTTACTTATAATGATTTCCGGATCTTCTAATTTATTTCTGTGTATTTCTGGCTTGACAACAGGAATTATGCTAATTTTTTCTACATTTTTAGTTTTCTGCAAAAGAAAACTATTGTGCCGGTTTTGTCAGTCAGTTGGCACTTTCTTCTGTCCGCACTTTCACTGTCCGCCCTCAGAGCTTAAAAAGTAGTGAGGCTAGAGGGCTGCAAATTGGTATGTTGATCATCCACCCTCCAATAATGAAACATACCAAATTGCAACCGTCTAGCCTGAGTAGTTTTTTGTTTGATTTATGGTTAAAGTTAGCCATAATCATGCTTCTGGTAACGATATAGGACATGCCACCACGGTAGTGGTTAAAGTTTAATGGGTCGCGACACATACAGTATTATACCGAGACCACCGGAAGATAGGTCTGTTTTTGGTGATCTTGCTTATACGCTGAAGCGGCTGTACAGAAAACTCGATTGCGCCGAAGAAACTTCGGCACATTTTTTATTTGTTATCTGAGGTCTCAGTAAATTTTCGTTGAAATGTAAAGAATAAATCGCAGTAAGTCAGCAGTTCTTCATGTAAATCCTAAGTCTCTCTCTCTCTCTCTCTCTCTCTCTCTCTCTCTCTCTCTCTCTCTCTCTCTCTCCTTTGTTTAATTTTCTTAACCCACCTGGCATCAATCCTTCTCTCTCTCTCTCTCTCTCTCTCTCTCTCTCTCTCTCTCTCTCTCTCTCTCTCTCTCCCCTTTGTTGATTAATTTTCTTAACCCACCTGGCATCAATCCTAAAATTTGTTTTTAGAAACACAAACTTCACGGTTTTATGCCTAGGTAACTCCCGTACTAACTGAGGATGGTTAAACAAGTTTATGTCTTTGTTTCCTTAGATTTGTAAAATAATTTGCCCTACACATATGAATAGCAAAGACTGTTATGAGATCATTAATTTTGTAAGGTGCGCCCTAAAGAGAGAGAGAGAGAGAGAGAGAGAGAGAGAAAGAGAGAGAGAGGTTTCAAGAGTTGTTTTTCTAATTATGAAAGAGAGAGAGAGAGAGAGAGATTCTTCAGAGAGAAAGAGAGAGAGAGAGAAGAGAGAAAGAGAGAGAGAATAAAATATGATTTTAGGTTTTTATTTTACATGTTTTATATTTGAAAGTTTTGTGCTATAGATGTATTTGTGTATAGCATCGGGGGGGGATTTCAGAGAGAGAGAGAGAGAGAGAGAGAGAGAGAGAATTTTTAAGGGAGAGAGGAAGAGAGAGTTATAAATTTAGAATATGATTTTAGATTTTTATTTTATTGATTAGTTTGTTGTCATAGACCTGTAGCAGCAGCTTTAAATACAGAAAAAGTAAGGGAGAAGAGAGCGAGAAATAGCAAGTAATTCCTTAAAAGAGAAGCAGACATAGAGCAAGGAACTCCTAAGAGAAACAGAGAAGTGGTTAGAATTTCTAACGGTGGTTCTCGATGACTTGGGTACTGGTTTAAGAGAGAGAGAGAGAGAGAGAGAGAGAGAGAGAGAGAGAGAGAGAGAGAGCTGTTGTATTTTCCTTCTCTTGTGTCGACAAGACCAACAGCTACATCAGTGGATTTTTTCTTATCTTTTCTTATTGTGTTGCGTATGGCAAACGATAGAAATTACGTACTGGCAGTTACTTACAATTCTAGAAATGTAAAAGAAGAAAGATACTTATATTTATTTTTTAGTATATTGTGGAAGAATAATCCCTCTCGTTATGAGCGAAATTTTTTGAGAAAGCTTCTTCAAATGTTTGCTATTCGGTAATTGTTCTTAATTCATATTTTGTAAAAAGTATTCCTTAGCCCTTGGTCTGAACAGAAGTAAGACAAGTACAGCATGCAGTAATAATAAACAAACATATGACTGTTGAGCTTGAATGAATCACTTTTCCTTAGAAAATTTAATTAAGAGTTAATTACGTTATCGTAATCTCGTTTCCAACACAGTTTTAATCGATCGATTAATTTAATATTAAATTATCTGGTGTTTCAAAATCAGTTATTATTTTTTTGCCTCTAATAGAGAAACAGAGAGACTTTGAAGAGAGAAATACTCAATAATTCTTGGAAGAGAAAACTGTTGTCAAGCTCACTTGATTTCCCCAGACATCGTAATTGCGCGTCAGTATTTGCTGAAGGAATTTTTAATATGTAGTAATGGTGATTTTCCCAATGATGTCTTACTTGATGTTCAAATGATCCATTAATAATATTATCGTTAAATTTCAAAATTCTTTTAATTTTAAATATGTACAAATTTCCAAGCCTTGGAGTACCATTACGGCGAAGAAGTGAGGGAGAGAGGAACAGAAACGTTACAAGGCTGTATGTTGGTCTCTCATCTAATTATTCGTAAAGAAATAAACTAAACTGTCTGTTTGCTTGCGGACTTCATTCGAGTAGATCACTTTTAAGTTTCAGTTATCTTGAAATTACTTGTATTGTTTGGGCTTTTTTTATGATGGTGTAGGAAAGAAAATGCTGATATGTAAATTTTTTCCAGTGAGTCCATTAATAATTAGAATTTCGCTTACATGTCTTAAAGGGAATTACTGTTTCTTCTTAAAGAGAATTTCATATATGAAAATAGGAGATATTCTGACCTGCTCCAACA
>NC_089742.1:67579005-67586505 GCF_040412425.1 Macrobrachium rosenbergii | reverse complement strand
ATGTAGTTAATAATCAGTATTACTTCATACTCTTCTCGTGGTATTTTTCTGTTAAACAAATGAATTATATGCATTCAAGGGACTTCTTTTTTATTTAAACATCTTTAGTGATCTTTTGGAATAAGTATTACAATTATGAACTGATGAACTGTCATCCTTGAGCCATAGATAGATTTCACTAGAGAAAGAGTGCGAGAGAAATTGGGACTGAAGAGTTAAATATGACAAATATAGAGATACCTAAACAATTACCCTCAACACAGTTACGTTTTATTCATTTACAAGAATGGGATTAATACTGACTAAATACTGACTTCAGCGAAGATACAAATGTTACGTTACGACAATCATCCCCAAAAAAAAAAATTTTATTGTAATTTTCCCATTCATGTTAATCCATTTCAAGTAATTCTGTAGGACCGAAATCAAAGTTATCCTCGACACAAAATAATGGATTCTTATTTTTTATTCAATTACACGTTTTTATCGCTGAAATAATTGGCCACCTGATATTATATTGTTTAGGCCTGAATTTCTCAAACAAATGACAGTAAATATCCAAAAGTTTTATCTCTATTAGGGAATTTACATTCATAGAAATACTTTGTATATTTAATTATGTCTATGAACATTTTTTGGAGACGCCAGATGTGGTATTTAATCAATTAATCAATCAGTTATTACTTTTCACGTTGTTCAGAAATCAACAATATTTAGTATGTTCAGAAATCAACAATATTGTTGTTAAAGAAATAAATAAATTTCCCTCCTTACTCCATCAGTCTAAGAGTTCTTAAGATCATTTCAAAGCCTTTCCGACAAGAGTCAAATAAATATTGCTCTGCCAGGTAGATCTCCAAGCCAGTCAGTTTCTCCCCGCCCTGCTACAGTTACTTATAATGATTTCCGGATCTTTTAATTTATTTCTGTGTATTTCTGGCTTGACAACAGGAATAATGCTAATTTTTATTTTCTACATTTTTAGTTTTCTGTAAAAGATAACTATTGTGCCGGTTTTGTCAGTCCGTCTGCACTTTTTCTCTCCGTTCTCAGATCTTAAAAAGTACTGAGGGTTGAGGGCTGCAAATTGGTATGTTGATCATCCACCCTCCAATCATCAAACTTACCAAATTGCAGTCCTGTATCCTCAGTAGTTTTTATTTTATTTAAGGTTAAAGTTAGCCATAATTGTGCCTCTGGCAACGATATAGGACAGGCTACCACCGGGCCGTGGTTAAAGTTTAATGGGCCGCGACTCTTACAGCATTATACCAAGACCACCGAAAGATAGATCTGTTTTTGGTGACCTTGATTATACGCTGTAGCGGCTGTAAAGAAAACTCGATTGCGCCGAAGAAACTTCAGCATATTTTTTCCATGTTATCTGAGGTTTCAGTATATTATCGTTGAAATGGTAAAGAATAAATCGCATTAAGTCAGCAGTTCTTCATGCAAATAACAAGTCTCTCTCTCTCTCTCTCTCTCTCTCTCTCTCTCTCTCTCTCTCTCTCTCTCTCTCTCTCCTTTGTTAATTACTTTACTTAACCCACCTGGCATCACTCCTAAAATTTTTTCACAAATACTAACTTCACGGTTTTATGCCTAAATAACTCCCATGCTAACTAAGGATTTGTAAACAAGTTTCTTTGTGTCTTTATTTCCTTAGATTTGTAAAATAATTTGCCGTACACCTACGAATAACAAAGACTGTTATGAGATCATTTGTAAGATGCGTCCTAAAAAGAGAGAGAGAGAGAGAGAGAGAGAGAGAGAGAGAGAGAGAGAGAGAGAGAGAGAGAGAGAGAGAGAATAGTTTAAAATTAGAAGTTGGGTTTTAAGATTTGTTTTTCTAGTTATGAAAGTGCTTATTAATAGAGCAAGTGGGGGCGGGATGTCTTCAGAGAGAGAGAGAGAGAGAGAGAATAAAATATGATTTTATATATTCATTTTACATATATTTTATATTTGCACAGTTTTGTGCTATAGATTTATTTATGTATAGCATCGATAGGGATTAGAGCAAGAGAGAGCGAGACAGAGATTAAGTAAAAGGGAATCTTTAATGGGGGAAGAGGAAGATAACTTTCTATGTTATAAATTTAGAATCATGACTTACACATTTATTTTACTGATGGGTTTGTTGTCATAGACCTGTAGCAGCAGCTTTAAATAGAGAAAAATTGAGGGAGAAGAGAGCGAGAAATAGCAAGTAACCCCTTAAAAGAGAAACAGGATCTCCTGAGAGACACACACAGGTGGTTAGAATTTCTAACGGTGGTTCTCGACGACTTGGCTACTGGTTTAAGAACCGTCCATTAATCGTCCATGCCCTTACCTAGATTCGAGGTATTGTCTTCTTGCTCTCTTGTGTCGACACGCGCAACAGCTACATTAGTGGATCTTTTCTGATCTTTTCTTAATGTATTGCTTATGGCAAATGATAGATATTAAGTATTGGTAATTACTTACAATTCTAACATGTAAAATATGTGCCGAAGTTTCTTTGGCGCAATCGAGTTTTCTGTACAGCGTATAATGCTGTGTGAAACTTTCAGCCATGGTCCATGAAACTCTTAACCGCGGCCCATGAAACTCAGCCACGGATCGGTGGTGGCCTCAGTCACTGCCCATGAAGCTCAGCCACGGTCGGGTGGTGGCCTGTGTTGTTGGTACTTACAGCGGTGCCAGAAGTATTATTGTGGCTAACTTTAACCTTAAACAAAATGAAAACTATTGAGGCTAAAGGGCTGCGATTTGGTATGTTTGATGATCGGAGGGTGGATGATAAACAATCAATTTGCAGCCTTGTAGCCTAAGTAGTTTTTAAGATCTGAGGGCAGACAGAAAAAGTGCGGAATGACAGACAAAGCCTGCACAATAGTTTTCTTTTACAGAAAGCTAAAAATGAACAAGAAGAAAGATACTTTAATTTATTTTTTAGCATATTGTGGAAGAATAATTCCTTTCGTCATGAACGAAATTTTTTTTGGAAAACTTCAAATGTTTCCTATCTGCTAATTGTCCTTAATTCATATTTTTTGAAAAGTCCTGCTTGGCCCTTGGTCTGCACAGAAGTAAGACAGCTACAGCATGCAGTAATAATAAACAAACATATGACTGTTGAGATTGAATGAATCACGTTTCCTTAGAAAATTTAATTAAGCTGTTAATTACGTTATCGTAATCTCGTTTCCAACACAGTTTTAATTGATTGATTAATTTAATATTAAATTATCTGGTGTTTCAAATCAGTTATTATTTTTTTGCCTCTAATAGGATTTCAAAACAGTAAGCACTTTGAATTTTCTAAAAATACTTAAATAATTCTTGGAATAGAGAAAACACTGTCAAGCTTCACTAAAATTTCTCAGACATTTTAATTGCGCGTCCAGTATTTACTGAGGGAATACTTTAATATGTAATAATGTTGATTTTCCCAATGACGTCTTACTTGATGTTCTTATGCATAACTGTCCATTAATAACTATGAATCTTTAAATTTCAAAATTCTTTCAATTTTAAATATGTAAAAGTTGAGTATACCTTAGTTTAACCAGACCACTGAGCTGATTAACAGCTCTCCTAGGGCTGGCCTGAAGGTTTAGACTTATTTTACGTGGCTAAGAACCAATTGGTTACCTAGCAACGGGACCTAGAGCTTATTGTGGAATCCGAACCACATTATAGCGAGAAATGAATTTCTATCACCAGAAATGCATTCCTCTCATTCTTCATTAGCCGGCGGAGACTCGAACGCAGACCCAGCAAAGTGCTACCCGAGAACAATATCGACCCTTCCAACGAGGAACTTAAATATGTAAAAATTTCCAAGCCTCGGAATACCATTACGGCGAAGAAGTGAGGGAGAGAGAGGAACAGAAACATTACAACGCTCATTTAATTATTCGTAAAGAAATAAACTAAACTGTGTGTTTACTTGCGGACTTCATTCGAGTAGATCACTTTCAAGTTTCAGTTATTTTGAAATTACTCATATTGTTAGGGCATCTTTTTTTTTTATGATGGTATAGGAAAGAAAATGCTGATATGTAAATTTTCCCAGTGAGTCCATTAATAATTACAATTTCGCTTCCATGCCTTAAATCACAAGTACTGTTTCTTCTCAAAGAGAATTTCATATATGAAAATAGGAGATATTCTGTCAACCTGATGCAACACGATGCAGATACATACGAGAGTGTTGTTTGCTTAGAGGTGTACGAGACACAGAGTATCTCTGTGTCTCGAAAACAAGGAAGACTATTGGCAGTGATACAGGCTGCAACAATTTATCGAAAGGTAATGCCTCTGATTTGTCCTTGTAAAACACAATATTACTGAACTTTATAACAGACCCTATGAGTCTATAACAGATCACAGAGGCACAGCGAATCAACACAATAAAGAAGTATTTATGGAAGCGCCGAGGAAGGCAGAGAATTCCACAGTATAAAAGTGAATGACTTGTTGACCTTTGAGTTTATGATTTCATTGCATTTTAGGTGAGATTGTGAAACCTTATGGGGTTGGGAAAGAGATTATTCTAAAGTGCTCATATCTCCCACATTTGAATGAAGAGGAATAGCTCAACACATGCAAAGTCACGTGTTAGGTATGAATTATTTGTCATTTACCATGGACTAAACGAGTGTAATACGATGTGAACCAGAATTTTGGCAGTTGTTGATTATCATTGCTTGGAAACGCACAGAAAAAACAAACCAATGTAGGATAAGTAAATGTCTACTATTTATTTACTTTTATCAAATGCATTGGTTGTTATTCACCCTCAGTTTGGCATTAGGTTCTATAAGTGATATTTGCGGCGAAGCTGATTAGAAATGTGAATTTCATTATTATTATTTTTCTTATTTTTACATATTAGGGTTTCCTTGATAACAGATGCGAAGATCTGGTTACACTGATGATGGCAAAATCATAAATTTCTAAATAATAAAAGTGTCTATCAATTCATTTGTTTTTTGTGTGTAACAGTGACACTCCTGGGGCAATACACTCCACATTTAGGCTCACCATTGTCTCATTCTTAGTCGCCTCTCTTGTCACATAGGCCTTTATGAGTTCGCAGCGCGAAGTGTCTTAACCCAGAAGTACACTCGGCAAGAAAAGTGAAGATACAGTTTTCATTAGATTTCGTTCATTGAATTTTAATTTTTCTTACAGAAAACACATAAGCTCGGTAAATTTACGCTAGAATATGAAAATACAATGCAAATTATATCATATATGTTAAATCTGCAAAACAAAAACGCTCAGATACTTAAAAACACCATGCATGTCCGAAGTTCTTTCAGATGGTTCTAGAGATCTAAAAGATAGTGTATGGAGGAACTGTTTAAGCAATATTTCTCGTTTTCCGTTATCGCTTCTATTGCATCATCATACAAGGTAATGATAATTTCTTTAATTTTTCATTTCTATTTCTGTTTAAAGGTCCTGGAATTAAGCCTCTTTTCTGCTTTTGCGGAGTATTTCTTCCAGTTTTCATTCTTCTCTCTCTCTCTCCATAAAACAGAACCAGTACCTGGGTCAATCACTAAAAGGAAATGAGTATGTACATGTAGGCTTAGGTGAACAAATGATTCGGTGGTCTCATTGTAAAACATACTATACTAATTTATAATAAAATATAATGAAAAAACAGAGGAGCAGCTCTCTCTCTCTCTCTCTCTCTCTCTAACACTCAGTAACGTTCCTTGGAAAGTTGGATTGTTACTGTTGATTATGCAAGCATTCCGTTCATTTGTTCAGGTTACCTTGGTAGGTTTCGTCGAAAAATGTTTTTTGCTCAGAACTGTGCTGCAAATTACAACTTGAACGAATACTACACATTAACAATTTCAGAAGTAATGATTGAAAGTAATAGGATTTTTTTGCAAAAACAAACACAATAAGATTGAAGCTCCCCCCTTTCTAAAGTTGTCAGATGTCTCATTATTGAGCAATGTATGTCCGAAGATTTAAAAAAAATCTTTCCTTGCGAGTGTACAAAGTGGCGCATCATCTAATTCAAAACAAAATACGTTGAAATGTATTTCATTTATATTTAGACTAGTTTATTCTCACCATTGCATCAGTAAATCTGTTAAATAGGAAATATAATACGACTAAATTAATTTAACAGGATGGCAGTTCACCCTCTCTCACTTGACCTGTAGTACTCTATGTATAAGACGATGTTATTAAGAAAAAGGTGCTCAAAAGCAATATATTATAAGTTTTTGCTTGTTAATTCCAAATGGAATAAAAATTCGTCAGTGCACAAACTAAGGTACACATACTAAAGCGTAAACATGATGGTACGGAAGCTCCAGTCATATAGCATACATTCGATAAATTAAAATACCAACAACAACAACGTTAGTAAGAACAATGCGGGTGATTACAGTACAAATGAAGATAGCGTTTATAAATTTCGAATTAACTCTAATTTTCATCTTCTAATTTCATTAAGTCAGGTTAATTCTTCTGCTTAGAGCAAAATATGATATTTGACACATTTATATAATAATACTGCTGTTAATTATATCTTCCGTAAGATTTAAGCAATAACTAAGCTTATCTTACCAGCAGCTATTGCCATTCTAATTTGCAAATAATCCCTTCGTTAATGCACGCGGTGCGTGTTGGCTAATCTCGTAATGTCGGGGCGACCTACTTTGGGATTTTCGCAAGACGGACCGGGAACGGTCTTTATGTGCCATTGCTTTAATGGGCGACCATCGGGGCTGTATAAGACCGACCCACGAAGTCCGGGCTTTCAGTGAACAATCGTGGGCTTTGCTTAGAGGCACCTGATCCTTTAAGGAAATGTGTGGCAGGGTGAGGTGTTATGGAAATTATACCTCTCTCTTTTTTTTTTTTTTGTAGCTTTCCTTTGTCTTTGTTTTCTTTATCTATGTTTTCTTTATCGACTTGTTTGCAATATCACTGGTCTGTCCCCTTTATCCAGGCATTAATGTCATTTTATTACTGTGCTGTCTGTCCCCTTTATCCAGGCATTACTGTGCTGTCTGTCTCTTTCATTCAGGTATTATTGTTGCGACTGTCCCTTTTATCCAGATATTACTGTGCTGTCTGTCCCTTTATCCAGGCATTAGTGTGGTGAGTGTCCCTTTTATCCAGGTATTACTGTGCTTTTTATCCCTTTTATCCACGTATTACTGTGCTGTCTGTCCCTTTTACCTAGATATTACTGTGCTGTCTGTCCCTTTTATCCAGATGTTACTGTGCTGTCTGTCCCTTTTATCTAGGTATTACTGTGATGTCTGTCCCCTTTAACCAGGCTATGCAGCCTGTCCCTTTTATCCAGGTATTACTATGGTGACTGTCCCTTTTATCCAGTTATTACTGTGCTGTCTGTCCCCTTTATCCAGCCATTACTATTTTGACTGTCCCTTTTATCTAGGTATTACTGTGCTCTTTGTCCCTTTCATCCATGAATTACTGTGGCGACTGCCCCTTTTATTCAGATAATGC
>NC_089742.1:67569005-67576505 GCF_040412425.1 Macrobrachium rosenbergii | reverse complement strand
ATAATTAATTTTACACGTCATATACTGTATGTGAATGCCGTAGCTAACAACTAAATAAAGTTAAGTATACCTTAGTTTTACCAGACCACTGAACTGATTAACAGCTCTCCTAGGGCTGGCCCGAAGTATTAGACTTATTTTACGTGGCTAAGAACCAATTGGTTACTTAGCAACGGGACCTACAGCTTATTGTGGATTCCGGACCACATTATAGCGAGAAATGAATTTCTATCACCAGAAATAAATTCCTCTAACTCTTCATCTGCCGGCCGGGGGAATTGAACCCGGCCCATCGAGTGACAGTCCGCAGCTCTACCGGCTCACCCAACGGAGAGCTGAACAACTAAATAAGAGAAGTGAAGTTCGCATCTCAAGCATGATTTGAACCCGATTCCTGTGAGTTGCAAGGACACAGCCTGACCGACTGCAGTAAGGAAAAAACTCTCCTCTCCCGTTCGGAAGTCGGAAAAGCTTATGTGCCTACCAGCTGTTTAGCCTCAAGTAAACTTCCATGGGAGGTTGTCTCGCACGTCAGTATTCATGACATTACAATAATTTTTTATATGGTATATATGTCTGCTATATGTGACAATTAAATGACAGATTTGATCTTCAACTCTCAAGCACAACTCGAACTGGAGACTGGAGTCTTCTGAGTTGCAAGTACGCAGCGTTACAGACCCTGGTGCAGGAAAAATCTTCGGAGTCCAGTGCTCCTTATGTGCCTACCAAAACAACTGGTAGGTATATATCAGTAGCTCTAACTTCCGAGCAGGAGCAAAAAAGAAGTTTTCTCTTGTATTGAGGTCAGCAAAGCGGTGGGAGTGCAACTCGGAAGACACATCTTACAGTCCTACTTGAGAGCTGGTTTTCATCCTCTCATTTACTTGCCTGTTTAGAATTAGCATATATCACGTTAAAAATGATTATAATGTCATCAGTTCTGACGTATTATAGAGCTTTCTATGACACGAGTTCAAATCCTACCTGAGAGCTGAAGTTCAGTTCTTTCATGTAATAATCAACACACACACACACACACACACACACACATATATATACACACACACACATATATATATATATATATATATATATATATATATATATATATATATATATATATATATGTGTGTGTGTGTGTGTGTGTGTGTGTGTATGTATGTATGTATGTATGTATGTAAGTATGAATCTTTTTGTGAAAGTCTTAGAGGCAATAATTTCCCGTTCTCTTGTGTCTCTTCTGATCGTAGAAAGGTACAGGAAATGAAAAAATGTTTCCTTATACAATAGCTTCTACATGCGCATTGGCACTAACACAGATATATTTTTTGTGTGCTTATATAATATATATATATATATATATATATATATATATATATATATATATATATATATATATATATATATATATATATATATATATATATATATATATATGTGTGTGTGTGTGTTAAAAAGAAAAAATATACTGTATATGTATATATATAAATCTCTCTCTCTCTCTCTCTCTCTCTCTCTCTCTCTCTCTCTCTCTCTCTCTGTTTGTGTTTGTGTTTCCATGGTTATATAGTATACTTTTAACCATACGCCTCTTCCCATAAGAGCGTGTGGCCTCAGAAAGTGCTTCATTTCCATATTTCAGCAAATACTTAGGAGTGAGGTTGCTAACCCCATACTCTTTCCCATGAATGTTCAAAAAGCTTATATGATTACAGCAACCAAGTAGTGAACTGGCCCAAAGTTACTTGATATATCATATCAAATTACCATGGATGCCTGTTTACACATCTTTATGTTTATATATTTAGATAAATAGATGCTCAGTATTAGACACACTTATATGTAAAAATAAAATAAGCTTACTAGAATCTGCGAATTGCTGTGGAAACTGTATCAATTCCATCTTTATGCTAAATTAAAAGAACGTGAAGAAAGGAAAGCACAAACCCTGACAATAGCTGAAAAGGCCATTTGTTTCTTTTAAAGCTGTGCCAAGTCACATGACTTAAATGTGAAGAAAATGCTCTTTAATTCAGGCCGTTGAAACACAGAACACTTTTTCTCACAGTGAATGTGAATAGCAGCGGGTTCTAAAAAAAAAAAGGCGAATACTGCACTTGAGTGACAGACAGGTGATATTGTTTCAACTGGCAGGTTTCAATTTTCTTGAAGATAGTAATTTCTTTGACACCCGTATTTCCCGAAAATCTAGTTACTTTTAATTGAGTATCCTCATTCAATTTTTCACAAATTGATTATTGTAATATTTATCCTAGGGATAAATATTGTTAAATATTACAATATTTATCCCTAGGATAAATATGTTTTCGGTTCGGTTTGTTTGTTTGTCAGCTTGTTAGCAGCATTACGCAAAACGTTTTCTTGATTCTAACGAAAATTTCACCACATCGGATGTAATTTTTGGGGGGAGGGGGTCCTTTGTAGGGAAGTGGGAACCGGGTTCTTCAGAGTGCTCAGACTTGTTACTGACACTATACTCATTATTACTTAAGGGTTCGTCAGTATTGTGGTAAAGTTTGTCATAGAGACACGCCTGTAACTTATCGTACACACATCACAAACAAGCTGAATGCAAGTGATCGACTTATTGGTAGTTCTAACAAGTGCTTCATACGATTATCAAGCATGCAGTGGCCAAAGATTCGTTGACTTTTTTTCGACCAGTTCATGATATATATGCGATAAGTTGTCGACGTGTGTTTACGACATGTTTAGTGCAGTTTGGAGGAACTGTTAGACAAGCACGTTTTTCTCTACTTCTAACCTGTAAGATTTCATTAATCTTCAAAAACTCTGTAATTCGGGCACTTGGAGCAGATTTTGACCTGGACGGAAATATGTACTCTCTGGGTGCTCTTAGCTTATGTTTGTGTTAATTTACGTTTTTTTTTTTTTTGCTTACCTTGCTTATATCATTTTCTTTACGAACCAAGAATATTAATATGATAATCGTAATAGGCATTACGTTTATGTGCATGGGATTTCTATAACTTTTTTCTATATCTTCCATACCTTTCGTTTCCAACCCATTCTTAAATTTTTCCCCTCACCCTCATTCGCTTCCATACGCCATCCTTCAACCCAGATGAATTTTCCGACCTCAGTGATTTTCCACGAAGCAGAAAATTGTCTCACTGAACCATAGTTCTCAGCTGCACGTTAACGTGATTGGCTGATATACCAGCCATAAATTCCAAGTCAGAACTTCTGAGTCCTATAGATTCGTACACCAGTTATTGTGTGTGTGTATTTTTTTATGGCATAAATTTTTTTTGCGTCGATGACTTTTGTTGCTGTGACGAAGGCAAATATAAAAATCAGTCTGTCGGTCTTGCGGAATACAGTTTTATATACATTTTGAAGGGCAAGCCTTAATGAAACAGTCAGACCACCAGTCCCTCTAGACCAGTGGTCTTCAAACTTTTAAGACCATGGCCCACTTCAGGCATTTCCAAATATTCATGGCCTACTGCCCTTCAGATTTAGCATATAAATTATGTTCATAATAAAACATACGATACCAGGTACTTGAGGAACTTTATTACATTTTCTTAACATGTTCAAACAGAATTTTCATAAATGCATTATATGGTAAATGTATCTAAGGAATTTTCATGAAAGTTAAATTTAATAATCCAGAAATCAATAACTGAACTTTGATTATTGCAAATAAAATTCATATACTGACCTTACGGCTTGAAACATGGCCAAAAGATAAACATAAAACGCAACTTCTCTGCTGTTCATGGTAACCACTGACTCAGGTAAGGCAGCTAATGAGATGGATGTACTTGTTTCAGCTTATCAAATCGGGGAGAATTTTGGACAAGGCACATCGCATGTCATCCTCCACCTCTAAGCGGTTTCTTGCTTTTGTTTTGATTTGAAGTAAGGGAGAAAAGCCTGATTCACATAAGTGAGTGGAGGAGAAATGTAGAAGTGTTTTTAGCGCATGCTTACCAATTCTAGGGTATGATGCACTTACTTGAGCCCAGAATTCCTGTACAGAGAGCTCTTTTTGCAAACACTTTATACCAGAATCAAATTTCATTTCCAAGTATTCATCTTGGTCAGGGTCTGGCACAGAATCTGGCTCAATATTAAATGGATCTGCTATAAATGACAGATCTATGGACTCAAGATCAGGGAAGTATCTGGAAAATTCTTGACCCAAATTTTGAAGGTGGTTGATTATTTCATTTTGGAGACAAGGATCTAGTTCTTTTTCACCTTCAACAACTTCACAAAAATTCTCAAACATTGCAAAATTACCGGCATTAATTTTCCTAACCCAGTTCTGGATCTTAGCAGTGAAAGCACGCAATGAGTCAGCAAAATGAATTACAGTTTTGTCTTTACACTGAAGTTTCAGATTTTTATTTCTTTTGTTTTTATTTTATTCTCTTATTTTTTATATAGTTAATTTATTTTTTATTATAATCTAGTTAAATGTACGTGGCCCACCTGAAAACCAGGCCATGGCCCACCAGTGGGCCATGGCCCACAGTTTGAAGATCACTGCTCTAGACTGATAAGATTTCATCAAATTTCTTTCATTTGCTTTCATATGCTTATGAAAAGTTAGAGTGGGATAATTTAACCTCACAACCTTTCATAAAATGTCTTTGCAAGAGAGGAATAGAATGAATCGGTTTATAGAAAAACATTTGTAAAACTCGATTTTTCGTTTTTCGTGTCTATATTAACAAAACACGTCACATGAAAAGTGTTCTTAGTCGAATGAATACTAAAAAAAAAAATCTCCCAACCTTCACCGTATCAGTTTCTTTTCGTTGATATTGCAACTTTCACAACTCTCGTGTTCCACCTCAACTAATGTCGCTCCAAGTTCTGCAAGTTCAGTGCTCAAGCATCCATTGCGACGCTATTCAGCTTCTGAATTTCACTCTCTACTTCTTACGCATCGTTAGTGCGATTTTCAGGGTTTCAGTTTTATCGACGTCATTTCTTTAACGCTTCCAACTTCGGTTTTCCAACATTACACTTTCGCGACTCCAACTTCCACGACATATCTGTTTCACAGTTCCATCTTTGACATTATCAATCCACCTTTCTCGACGTCACTGTTGTTTATCCAACTCGAACTACGTAATTATTACAACTTCCACTGACTCATTACCCCAACTTCTCCATCGCCTGTGTTCCAACTTACAAAACTTCGGTGTTCCTGTGTTCTAACTTCCTTGATGAGCAGCCACGTTAACATGAAAGGGGTCATATGCCCATAGGTAATTTCCTCGTGACGAGGCGTTTTCCTATTCTCTCTTAGGATCAGACCTACTGGGTATGAAATGTTCATCAATTAAGGAGCATGCAAATTTAATAGGGATAAATTGGTAGTTTATGGGTCAAAACATTCAATAAGGTGCAACAGAAAGCATTCCAGTTGAGGAACACTGTAGCGACAGTCATTCTGTAGAATAGGCATATCATTCAACTAATACGGCAGGCTGATAAGGCAAACCTGTTCTTGGGGATTTGAACCAGCGTCCTGTAACAGCGGGGTAATACTCTATCAGCTCAGTCACAGAGGAATGGTAATGGATAAAATCATAGAAGTAGGTGCAATGCGCCCGCTACGACTCCAAGTATATGTAGTAGTATATCTGGTTCCACTTCTTTTACACCCTGTATGCCTGGATGGCTATAGAGTTGGGTTGGTAATTCAGCGGGCAGCTGTTCAAATCTCAGTAAAGGATGCTCCGAATGACTCCATGGGTTCCAGTGCTTTGCTTTATTCCTAAATCTCATATTCCATTCCATTCCATTCCCAATAGAGGAGGTAGACTATCATCTATTTCATGACGTGATTGCGTGCTTTTAATGTAAAGCAGGCTAATATAAAGTTTTCGAAAGTCAAATTCTTTGATACTAAACATTACTGAAGGGGAAATGAGAAAGTTAAGTGACATGTGAAAGAAGTGCGCCTCAAGGCTGATGAAACGTCTGAAAAGAGCCAACGTATAAATGTTCTGTAAGAGGGTGGTCCCGTCATTGCTCCTCATGCGATGGAGTGAAGGCGTTGCTTAAGGTTCTTTGCAGCGTCCCTTCGGCTCCTAGCTGCAACCCCTTCCATTCCTTCTACTGTGCCTCCGTTCATATTCTCTTTCTTCCATCTTATTGCTAATCTCTCCTAACAGTTGGTTCATTGTGTAACTGCGAGGTTTTCTTACTGTTACACCTTTAAAACCTTTTTACTCTCAATAATATATATATATATATATATATATATATATATATATATATATATATATATATATATATATATATATATATATATATTTTTTTTTTTTTTTCTATGACAAATGCACTTGAGTGTTATTGCAAATGATATGTAATTTTGAGAAATTCTCGTATAACTTTTTCACATTACAACTTCAATTGCCAGTAGCGCATGCATGGAACTTAGGATACTTTCTACGAGTTCGTTCAAAATAAGACAAGAATTTCTGATGAATGATGCTTATTAGTAGAGAAAATGTCGCTTAGGAAGCAAACTCCACTACTTAGCGTCTCTATATATCAGGTTACAACTTATCTTACGGTTTGTAATTTATATTACTGAGCTAGATGTTTATTAGGATAAGAAATCCCTAGAAAGAACAAGGTACACAGAAAAAAGAAGGAAATCGATTTATATAAATGTACAGAGGAATATGGAGGACATACGAAGGGACAGAAGACTGATTTACTGTAAAAGGATTGGAGGTGTTTAGAGGACATACAGTGGCAAAGAACAAAATTTATTTTCTATCAGATGACTAGAGGCGTTTGTACATGTAAAAGGATAGATGAAAATGAATAGAGGAGTTTAGAGGACATACAAAGGAATAGAAGAAGACTGATTTTCCGTAAAACGAATAGATAAATTTGGAGGAAATGCTGAGAGATGTAAGAAAATAGATTTTCTGTAGGGAGAATAGAGTGGTTTGGAGAACAAACAGGTGAAATGAAGAGGAATTATTCCGCGTAAAATGGATAGAACGATTTGGGGGGACATGCATTGAAACAGAAGATAAAATTTTCCTGTGAAACGACCAGACTGTTTTGGGGGACAGACACTGAAGAAAACTAGAGTTCTTGAAAGCGAATAGAGGAGTTTGGACGACTGAAAAAGAAAGAGAAGAAAACTGATTATCTGTAGAATGAATGGATGTTTTTAGAAGACACAGAAAGGAATAGAGGAAGATTTAATTTTTCATAAAAGTAGTAGAGGAGTTTGTCGTCCTTACTTTTACGAAGTTGATTATCCTGAGTTATAACAATTTACGATCAATTCCTTTTCCAGGAACTCACCAAAACCAGATGATCAATAGGTGTTAGATATATTGAAAGGTGATTCTTTTTGACACTCACCAAAACCAGATGATCAATAGGTATTGGATATATTGAAAGGCGATTCTTTTGATCAGGAAACTGATTTGAAGGCAGTACAAATGGACCAAAAGTACTGTT
>NC_089742.1:67519005-67566505 GCF_040412425.1 Macrobrachium rosenbergii | reverse complement strand
TGCTGATTTCACTGTGCATAAAAAAATACTCGGCTCAATTTGTTGTAAACTTGCTTCGTTAGCTTTTTTCTATTTTTTTTTTGAACAGGCTGCCAGTTTATAGGAAAATGAACTGATAAATGGAACGTTTTATAAAGTAAGGGGATAGTGCTCTCAGTGCCCCTCAGGGGATGCACTGTAGGCATTACTAAATATTCTTTGTAGCGTCCCTTCGGCCCCTAGCTGCAACCCCTTTCATTCCTTTTACTGTACCTCTATTCATATTATCTTTCTTCCATCTCGCTGTCCACCCCCTCTTAACAATTATTTCATAGGGCAACTGCGAGGCTTTCCTCCTGTAACACCTTTCAGACCTACCTACTCTCAATCTCCTTTCCAGCGCTGAATGACCTCATAGGTCCCATTGCTTGGCCTTTGGCCTAAACTCTCTATTCAGTTCAGTTCAGTTCGATTCACTATAAAGTAAGGGATTACGAGGCCGCTTAGCAGTGACCCATCATAGAACGGTTGTTGTCTTATGACTAGACTCCATAAACTCCATTCCCATCTGTATTGGAATTAGAATATTTTTCCATCATATTTGTTTGTTCTTTATCCAACTTGACTTCCTTCGCTTGTATTCGATACAATTACCCTTTTTTTTTTTTTACCCCACTTCACAACCCTCGAAACGAGTTCTCTCTAAAGTTCTTTCCCTTTTGTTAGTCTGACTTGATTTCACTTCAGTTTTAACCATCGAATTTATTCTCCGAAGACAATGACCTTCCACAATTAAAAAGATTAATGCCATTCTGAATAGCACAAGGACCTCCACGTGCAAGCCTTTTGTTCATTTGTCGATAGTCCCATTATCCCATCTATATATGCTGAATGGAAGTCTTGATGAAAATATTTTTAATTGTAAGAGTCATTAAGGGAGGCAAATTTATGACCTCTGCTAGCCTAGCGCAGAGGAAACCAAAAATGACATATGACTTTTCTCTCTCTCTCTCTCTCTCTCTCTCTCTCTCTCTCTCTCTCTCTCTCTCTTACTGGATGCTTTGCTGCTGTGAAAATCAAATACCTCGACGGTGAGTTTGCTTGGAGAACGAACTGAATTCTTCCACATCACTGGCAGCTCTTATTGTAATGCTTTTTTTTTCTTCCAAGTATAAGTTCTCCATTGGAGGGGTGGGTAGAGCTCTGGCTAGCACGCTGTTGGGCCAGCGTTCGACTCTCCGACCGGCCAATGAAGAATAAGAGGAATTTATTTCTGGTGACAGAAATTCATTTCTCGCCATAATGTGGTTCGGATTCCACAATAAGCTGTAGGTCCCGTTGCTAGGTTAAGTATAGCTTAGTTTAACCAGACCACTGAGCTGGTTAACAGCTCTCCTAGGGCTGGCCCGAAGGATTAGACTTATTTTTACGTGGCTAGGTAACCAGTTGGTTCTTAGCCACGTAAAATAAATCTAATCCTTCGGGCCAGCCCTAGGAGAGCTGTTAATCAGCTCAGTGGTCTGGTTAAACTAAGATATACTTAACTTTTCTTCCAAGTATCCGGCTCAGTCAGTCATCAAACCATCATTCATGAAAATTGCTCTGACTATAAACTCCCAAAATGGGTAATGGACTTTCCTGCTACAAAATATTGGTCAGTTAATGAGGTGTATATTATATTCCCTTTGGAGGTTTCATCGCCAAACGAGTTCTCTCCCTAATTAGCGGAGACAGAGACGACAAGGTCTTTGATTTTTTCTGTTTAATTACTGCCATTCAGTGATCATTATAGAGAAGCCGATATGCAATTTGCCATCCCACTTAAAATCAAGTAATTGGATGGTGAACGTTCAGTACATTTATTTTCCAGAGATTCGCTTTCAGTTTTCCTTCTGAAGGGAATTCTTGATGGCTGCAATACGCCAGAAATTATATGCCTCATTTAATAGTGATGTCTATGTAACATACAGTCCACGTACTTCACTATTTCTATTGTTACCATATACTTTATACACACACATATATATACATACATACATACACGTCTGTTTGCAATAGTTGTTGGCAGACAAACGGTAAATCAAGTGAATTCCTTCGTTCGTTAGGATCCTTTTAGTGAGGGATTGTGAGTGATTTTTCCTGTTGCTATCCACAATTAAGATTGATTCTCTAATAGAATTAATAGAATTGATAAGTACGATGTTGAATACGAGCTAGTGATTTATGATTTAGCTATTGACTATTTTATTATTGTATCTCTTATTTGTAATCACTAATCTCATAATTATGAAAATCATTACACTTCCTAAAGATACCAGGAAGGATTTGTACTAGAATTCAGTGTTTGAATCTACGCACTGAAATTTTTATCCACATAATTTTCAGTGTAGTATATGCAGATATTAGACGACAAAAGTGTAGTAAAGAAGAATATTTTACCTACAGTTATACAGAACGTTTGTTTTTTGTTGACTAGTCTTTCTAGAATATTATTAGTACTTTCATCTTCATGGTCTGATTAACAAACATGGAACCAAACATTTTGGAAGTACTTATCTTTTACCGCTAAAAATTACTTCTCTACACGTACGTATTCGAATGGCTCAACTTCATTCATATCAATACCATAATTCTACCTGTATCCTTTTCATGGCATCCATTTGTTGCTAAATGATTGTCTTAGTCATCCACTCGCCCTAAAACGTCCATTATTCTTCTTTTTCTCAAACTCTCTCCAAAACTTCCATCAGGACAGAGCGGTTTTTTACCGCATGGCTCCTTAACTTTCTTGAGTCTTTCTCGAATACCCTCATATGTTACGCTGTCTGACGTTCTAAAACTTTATGCCAAACAGTATTGTCTCTCATATGACCCACTTCATGTCATCATTCATTTTCATTACTTCTTCTTAGAGGGGAATCGGGGTTTCCTGTCACTTAATATGCTTCTGTGCATCGCAGCAGATTTAACATGCATATTTGCTGCGTACGTCCATACTGTCTATATATTCTATCTCTTAGTTTAAACAATGGTTGGTAAATTGTTGATAGAGCATTTCCTAATCTCCTGGGAGGAAAACTTACTTTCAATCTTACTCAAGTTGTTCAGTTTGGGAACGTTGCGTCGTTGTATTTTCAAAATCGCTCTCTAATATTATTTGAAGAACCTAGAGGAGCCCCCATTTCCATTTGGATTATTAGTGTTCATCTTTAAGCTCCGTCATTTTATATAGAAGAAATTCAAAGCCTTTCATGGAAATTTCACCATGAGAAATTGGAATACACTGTAATATTGTTACACTGAAACAGAGCGCAAAGATCTGAATAATAAAACCAATCATAATTTATATGAAAAGAAGAGATCAAAGGTAACTACCATCCGGTTAATTTCCATTACTAGTTACTTACAACCCTCACAGTAAGTTTTATCTGTTGGTTCTGAACAAAAAGTAATCAGTAAGGGCTTTAGCCCCACTGGTATATATTAGTTTTGATGTTTCAGTTTTGAATAAGATGAAGGAGGTGGCCAATGCTTTGTTATGTGCCTGGCGCAAAAGGTTAGGTAATTATTTTGTAAGAGTCATTAATAGCATGAGGCTTCTGATGGTAAATTGTAGTGTTGATAAACCTTCGAACTCTGTGTAGTTTGCTATCAGAGTTTCCAACTAACACCAGGTATTAAGTTTTCTTAATAAACATAAATAACTCTCAAAGTTTGAAAGCTTCTGCATAGTGATGCAAGAATGTCAAGATGCTGAATTACGAAACAAACCTGAAAAACCAACTTAACAAAGTTAAAAATGTGCACATTAAACACTTATTAGCTTTCCATTTTCCTAAACATGACTCTTCAAAGTTACCTATTCGGAAGTCCAGTTAAAATTTAATCTCAGTCAGATGGGCGATCGGTCATTGTCGCTAGCTGTTTATAAATTTTTATCTGCATAACAAAAGAAATTTATATATATATATATATATATATATATATATATATATATATATATATATATATATATATATATATATATATTGCCTTATGGGTAATCGGAATTAAGTTCACCACTTTACGAAATAATCTCAAGAAAAGCAAGAAAGTACTTAAGTAACACTGATCTTTCAAAATGTCTGATTAGTACAGTCAAGTTTGATGAGGTATCGCTTTCCTTAAGTGTCATTGATTTTCTTGGAATTTCGGGTTGTAAACAAAGTTGCTGAAAATACAGTACATCGACACAGACTCATTAGGTTTCCATGTTGGAGAGCATCAGCCGTGACCTTATTTGACCTAAAACAGTCCCCAGACAATGTCGTTTCTAATGCTGAGGTTGGTAGCCCTATTAGGTTCCATGTAAGCTTTGAGAATTCATATCCATGAATAGGTCCAGGAACAAACAGTGCGTTCCAGTGAGTTACAAAAGCACTCTCATGTCTTAGGAATGCCAGATCAGCAAGTGGTGAATGAAACAAACACAAAGCGTGCAGTGTAGGCGGGGAATGTCTGGTTGAGGGATAGGGGTGGGGTGTGGCTTATGATTGGGAGAAAAGGATATACATCAAACTGATCAGGAGATGGATGATCGAGAGATAAAGGTCTCTATGTTGGAGTCTCAAATTCCGACCAGGAAATCTCTTTTTGAATGGGAAAATATATAGAATTTCTCCAGATAACATTGCCACGTTATTGTGAATATTGATTTTTTTGTTTTGTTTAAAAGAGAGAAGAATTCTACAACGGTGTTGTGTCTAAATATAGAAACCCATAAAAAGAATTTATATGTACAGATCGCTGATCAACTGTGTTTCTTACAATTGGCAGGAATAAAATGTCTTTATGGATTGTAACAGCACAAGGTTGTATGAGCTGAATACTGCCTCTATGTACTGCATGATTAGTTTCCACATTTTGTTAAACTAAGCAATATCTAGGAACCATTCTGGTGGCACAAATGCGCTGTCACACCGGCAGTTGTTCTAATTGGTAAGCATATTTGCGGAGTAGATATTAGTAGGGTAAAAGGTGCCATTTGACGTCCTGGCGTCCTTAACATTTGGCGTCCTCAAGAAAGGATGTCATTTGGCATCCTCATTATTATTATTATTATTATTATTATTATTATTATTATTATTATTATTATTATTATTATTTATTTTATTTTTATATTTTTGCTGAAGAAAATAACATGCATATATAAAAAAAATTATGTACTAGGGTAAAAGGTGCCATTTTGCGTCCTGAACATTTGCTAGTAGGGTAAAAGGTGCCATTTGGCATCCTGGCATCCTGAACATTTGGTGTCCTCAAGAAATGGTGTCATTTGGGGTCCTCAATTATTATTATTATTATTATTATTATTATTATTATTATTATTATTATTATTATTATTATTATTATTTATTTTATTTTTATATTTTTGCTGAAGAAAATAACATGTATATATAAAAAAACTATGTAGTAGGGTAAAAGGTGCCAAGGCTCCGGACTGATATGAGAGAGACCCACTGCGTGACTCACCAACGGCTGTATGACTGATAAGAGTTGAACCAGTGTAAACTATCTGTTATTAATCCCACTTTATCGATAAGAGCCTGATTAGGAGGAGGAGACACCTGCTAACAGATATGGCTGAACTGATATTAGAGAGACCCACTGCGTAACTCATCAACAGCTGTGTGACTGATAAGAGTTGAACCAATATAAACTATCTGTTATTAATCCCACTTTATCGATAAGAGTCTGATTAGAAGGAGGAGACACCTGCTGAACTGATATGGCTGAACTGATATTAGAGAGACCCACTGAGTGACTCATCAACAACTGTGTGACTGATAAGAGTTGAACCAATATAAACTATCTGTTATTAATCCCACTTTATCAATAAGAGTCTGATTAGAAGGAGGAGACACCTGCTGAACTGATATGGCAAAAATAAAAAAATAAAATAAATGACAATAATAATAATAATAATAATAATAATAATAATAATAATAATAATAATAATAATAATAATAATAATAATAATTGAGGACGCCAAATGACACCCTTTATTGAGGACGCCAAATGTTCAGGACACCAAATGGCACCTTTTACCCTACTAACAAATGTTCAGGATGCAAAATGGTACCTTTTACCCTACTACATAATTTTTTTTATATATGCATGTTATTTTCTTCAGCAAAAATATAAAAATAAAATAAAAATAATAATAATAATAATAATAATAATAATAATAATAATAATAATAATAATAACTGAAGACGCCAAATGACACCCTTTCTTGAGGACGCCAAATGTTCAGGACGCCAAATGGCATCTTTTACCCTACTAACAGATGTTCAGGATGGAAAATGGCACCTTTTACCCTACTACATAATTTTTTTTATATATGTATGTTATTTTCTTCAGCAAAAATATAAAAATAAAATAAATAATAATAATAATAATAATAATATAATAATAATAATAATAATAATAATAATAATAATAATTGAGGATGCCAAATGACACCCTTTTTTGAGGACGCCAAATGTTCAGGACGCCACCACAGAGAATTATGCCAAAGTGGTTAAATCTTAATTAATGATTTTTTCCTATATTTTTTCCATTCTAATTTTCAGATCATTGATAATGAGAAAACCCCAAAAAATATATAACTTTTCGTTTCCTTCTTGATGCTTGTTGAGGTGAAAAGCCAGGTTTGGTGTTATAGAAAAACCCAATAATTGATGTCTTCTTAGTACACAGCAATATCTATTTCCTTTGCATGGTTTGGGAATGCTCATTATCCTTTATACACCTCATACTTAGGATAAATAGAAGTGTCACTTTACAAGGATTGAGTTGAATTATTCCCGAAATCCATCATTAAACACTGGTAAATGAAACTCTCTGGGAACAGAATATATTACGCAAATCTCCTTTAGACATCCACCTCATTATTTAAACTTCTGGGCACTTGGAAACTGTTCCTGTGGATCGGCCTTCAAAGGCCTCTAAGTACAGCCTTCAGTTTCACATTTCCCGCAATGTATCTCTGTCTATTATTCCCCATAGGGGGGTAGTGCCGTCAATGCACCTCGTGCAGTGCACTGTAGGCTTTACTTAAGGTTCTGTCCAACGTAAAACCTTCGGTCCCTAGCTGCAACCCCTTTCGTTCCTTTTACTGTACCTCCTTTCATATTCTCCTTTCAGCCTCTCCTAACTAATGATTCATAGTGCAAATGCGAGGTTTTCCTCCTGTTACACCTTTCAAACCTTTAACTGTCAATTTCCGTTTC
Source organism: Macrobrachium rosenbergii (assembly GCF_040412425.1). Lineage (NCBI taxonomy): Eukaryota > Metazoa > Arthropoda > Malacostraca > Decapoda > Palaemonidae > Macrobrachium > Macrobrachium rosenbergii. The sequence goes on along the minus strand of NC_089742.1, from coordinate 67,559,252 downwards.
AGCGGTGAATGAACTCATAGGTCCCAGTGCTTCGCCTGTAGCCTAGATTCTACATTGAGTTCAACTCAGTTCACTGTCTACTATTGGTCTTTTTGGATTCGCACGTTAATGAGAACACATAACCTGGATGACTAACACAACCCCGTCTCCTCAGGGTGTGTCCTCGCTGCATATAAACATGGCACAAACAAATGTCAAGAACTCATTCCTTGCATATCACAAACAGGTTGAATACAAGTCAGTGACTTATTGGTAGTTCTAACCAGCGCTGCATATGCTTATCTAGCATTTGGCAAAGGTTTGTTTTCCGCTTACGGTTGTTGACTTGTTAACAACCTGTTGTGATATGGATGCGACAAGTTGCCGACATGTTTTATGACATGTTTTACTGTAGTATGGATGGATTCCAGATAAAGTTTTGCTAGATTTTCTTTGGATTTGTTACTACTTTCGTTATGGATTTCCTTCGCCTATTTTTCTTCATAATTAAGCCAAATTTAGATGGCCCTGACCCATAGTCATTCTGTTAATTACCATAAATAAAAAAAGGATACTTTCACAATAGAAGCCAGTCTATATATATATATATATATATATATATATATATATATATATATATATATATATATAAAACTTTAATTATTGCTGTTTCGGTAACTTTATTGTTTATTTGCATTGATAAGATTGTTTTTGCGGTATTCAGAAAATCTGTGCCCTCGAAAGTCCAAACTAACATATTCTCTCTCTCTCTCTCTCTCTCTCTCTCTCTCTCTCTCTCTCTCTCTCTCTCTCTCTCTCTCAAGCGGCACATTCTCTCTTTCAGTATGACGCACGTAGCCCTTTTTTATGCACCTTTTGATACCTCTGTATCAGCAAACAGATTAGAATTTTATCTCCCTCTTATCGTACTTTTCCTTGTTAATCACGCCTTTGTCTTGAGAGTAATCTATTCACTGTGACGTACAGATAAGCAATCATATTGCCCGAGGCTTGTCAATCCTTCCATCACCTGTTAAGTAGCATTCCTCAACAGATACGTTTTGTTTGTCATCAACGACTCGACGATAATGAAGATAACATTCTCAACCTCTGTGTGAGTGGAAACCATTGCCTAAAATCAGACCCTGTTAACGCATACAAAAACGTTTGAATGCACATTTCTTATGCAGGGAAGAAGTAAATAAGAGGCCTTCATATTTTATGCATGAAAATGCACGGGAAATGTCCTTGGTAGCTAACGCTCACCAGACCACCGGTTACTGATCCTTGACTTTGTGCAAAGGATACGTTACGGTAATCAGAACCCCAGTAGTTCTGCCTTATAGTTTGATGTTTTATGATAGCCGGAGGGAGGGTTAAAGCTACTATATATAAATATGTATATATGTGTATATATATATATGTGTATATATATATATATATATATATATATATATATACATATGAACACAAAAACACACACAGCACACACACACACACACACATATATATATATATATATATATATATATATATATATATATATATATATATATATATATATATATATATATATATATATATATATATATATGTGTGTGTGTGTGTGTGTGTGTGTGTGTGTGTGTGATATGTCACCAAACTGCATGTGATAAATGCACACGTAGATAACAATTTGAAAGGTGAAAATTAAAGACAAAGTAATAGTTACTTTCGTGTATCACGAACACTTCTTTGGGATATAAGTTACTCCAAAGTACCCCTCAAGAAGTGTACATGATACGCGAAAGCTCTTGGTACCTGGTCTGAAATTTTCACCTTTCAAATGGTTATCTGCATATACTGTACATTTGTCACGTGCAGTTTGACAACTTATTACACACACACGCACACACATTATGTATGTAATATATATATATATATATATATATATATATATATATATATATATATATATATATATATATATATATATATATATATATATATATATATATATATATATATATATATATATATATATATACACACACGTATATATATATCTACATATATAATGTGTGTGTGTGTTTGTAATATATGTATATGTATGTATATATATATATATATATATATATATATATATATATATATATATATATATATATATATATTTTTTTTTTTTTTTTTGGCCTTTGACGATCACAATTGATCTCACCCTGGGGCATCTTCGCCAAGAAAGCATCACTGAAATGGGGGTTTAGTTTTACCAGGATGGGCCCTTCCCCATTCTTCGCTCTGTTAGCTAGCCAAGAGCCTACGGCGTCTCTGCTTTTTTGTGAAAACAGATGATTCCTATGCAGAGTCCCGAAACCAGTTCTTTCGCTGCTGACTGTAGGAAACACGCCAGTGGTGAAGGTGTTCCTCGATGCGTAAGTTCCTGCTACACTACAATCCTCAGAAGGTGGGAAAATCAATTTCGCATATGTGGTAGGCATTGCACTTACGGGATTTTAGGCCACGCCAGAGGTTGCCACTGAGGAATATGTGAAATCGGTATCACCTCTTCCCCACGTCGAGGTATGCAATGGCAAGAGGAGACTTCCTGCTCGAAGCTCTTCCTTCTCGTGTCTCCTACGTCTGCGTTGACCTGGCTTCCTCGTTTTCTGGAAATTGATCATCTGTCTTCACAAAGAAGGAGAGTCCGTTCCATACGGATGAACTGTGTCTGATTTATCCCAAGTTTTGTAATCGGACACGTGACGCATCTGGATTCCAGAGACATTTTCGTCTCCACTGAGCTGCTCCAGTGTTCGGGAATTGTTGGGATTCCCGGGAATGTCAGGGACTTCCAGCAGATGGCAATGATTTGGAATAATTCTTCATCTCCTTTTCTAACTATATGTATGTATAATTGTATGCATAAATAAATAAAGCTCCGCTAGAAGATGAGGCTCCGTAAGCAAGGCCCGGGGATTCTCTGAGAGACGTTGTGAAAGTTCCTGGAAGGTCGACACGATATGCCTCAATCACTCAACTTCTTTTCACGTGTCTGTGTGTGTGTGTGCTTATGTAGTGATTCGTTTTCTAGTTTATCTTTTTTCTGAGCGAAAATTTAATGGAAATATATTTTAATTTCAGCACGAATTTCAATAATGACGACTTTTCATTAATAAGTTGAATAATTGATAACAGATGCCAAGAATTTGAATATAAACAGGCGACTTCCCAAACATTTGCGAAAGATAAAGTCATGTAACGTTTGACTTGTTTTATACATACATACATACATACATACATACATACATACATACATACATACATACATACATACATACTTATATATCTATCTAGATATATATATACACACAAATATATGTACATACTTATACTGTGTTTGCATTAAACAATATGTACAGGTTTATATGTATATATACATACGTGTATATATATATATATATATATATATATATATATATATATATATATATATATATATATATATATATATGAGAGAGAGAAAGAGAGAGGAATTGTATATATATATATATCAGTTCAGCCATATCAGTTCAGGAGGTGTCTCCTCCTCCTAATCAGACTCTTATCGATAAAGTGGGATTAATAACAGATAGTTTATATTGGATCAACTTTTATCAGTCATCAGTCGTTTATGAGTCACACAGTGGGTCTCTCTCATATCAGTTCGGAGCCTTGGCACCTTTTACCGTACTACATAATTTTATTTATATATGCATGCTATTTTCTTCAGCAAAAATATAAAAATAAAATAAATAATAATAATAATAATAATAATAATAATAATAATAATAATAATAATAATAATAATAAAAATTGAGGACGCCAAATGACACCCTTTCTTGAGGACGCCAAATGTTCAGGACGCCAGGACGCCAAATGGCACATTTTACCCTACTAACAAATGTTCAGGATGCAAAATGGCACCTTTTACCCTAGTACATAATTTTTTTTTATATATGCATGTTATTCAGCAAAATATAAAATAATAAAATAATAATAATAATAATAATAATAATAATAATAATAATAATAATAATAATAATAATAATTATAAAAATTGAGGACGCCAAGTGATACCCTTTCTTGAGGACGTCAAATGTTCAGGACGCCAAATGGCACCTTTTACCCTACTAACAAATGTTCAGGATGCAAAATGGCACCTTTTATCCTACTACATGTTTTTTTTATATATGCATGTTATTTCCTTCAGCAAAAATATAAAAATAAAATAAATAATAATAATAATAATAATAATAATAATAATAATAATAATAATAATAATAATAATAATTGAGGATGCCAAATGACACCCTTTCTTGAGGACGCAAAATTTTCAGGACGCCAAGACGCCAAAATGGGCAAATGTTCAGGACGCAAAATGGCACCTTTTACCCTACTACAAATTTTTTTTTATATATGCATGTTATTTTCTTCAGCAAAAATATAAAAATAAAATAAATAATAATAATAATAATAATAATAATAATAATAATAATAATAATAATAATAATAATAATAATAATAATAATAATAATAATTGAGGACGCCAAGACGTCAAATGGCACCTTTTACCCTACTGATGTTGATAAGTACAGTACTTGGTTTGAAGCATATTAATTGTTCTCTGAAGTAAGAAAAATGCCTGTTTACAAGTAATTCGGTGATTTGGCCCTTGTGACAACAAATGCACCTTTTGGTGCCCTTGCTAGCTGTACGACATCACAGGGTGTCGAAAAAAATTGACTGCGTGAAAACTCATGAAATACCTTCCGCCAGTTTGAAATTCTGCTCTACCTTCAAAGCTTCGTTAAGAAAAAAAACAAACATTAAAGTATGCCTGCAGGACCTACAACAATCACAGAAATAAAGATAAAGACAAGTAGACCCCTGGGTGAAAGATCCTTCTTGCACTGTTATGATAAGAAGGATAAAGTCGGCTGACTAGTCACCTTAAAGACTGAAACTGCCTTGACTGTTCCAATAAATGAGCAAAGAATAAGAGACCACAGGTAAATATCATTGAAAACTGCCACACCTCCGAAAGTGATTTAAAGCAAGCAGAAAAAAAATTAAGCAGATGTAGTGAGAGAAATAAGTGTTTTCTCATCCTTCCATTTTTTTTACATAATTAGACACATTTGTGTAAAGCCTGTGGTGATTAGGCACATCTATGTAAAGCCAGCGGTGATTAGGTGCATCTAGGTAAAGCCTGCGATTACCCACTGAAACAGTGTATCGCGTAAAGCAGTCGTATAAAGCCTCGATAGTCCCCCATTAGAACAATGGCTCACAGAAAACGCCATCAGTTTGTCCTGTGGCAATCCCGAAGCAAGCCGCCCGGATATTAAGAGATTAGCTGTCACTCTCTGCGTGCATTGAGGATTAGTCACAAATTAGGATAACAATAGCCTCTGATAATATATGATTGTTTGGGTCACAAAATTTAAAAGAAACAAAATTGATAGTTTAAGGTCTGAGTGAATTCTAAGGTGAATGTGATCTGTATGGTATTTAATTATTCTCTTGGCTGTCAAGTGCACCATAGTCTGTCGTTTTAAATTTTATGATTTTCATTAAAATGTTTGTTGTTGTCTTCACCATGATTCCACAACAGGAAGAACAATCTCTTCACTTCACTAATTTGACATAAGTAACGTTTTTGGCTTGTGAATGTTATCTTTTTTTTTTGCGTTTTCTCTCAAAACGAAGAGAAAATCGTACTTCGTCTTTTTTTCATGATTAGTTTTCGTGAGAACGTCATTTGCCCCGCCCGTTTCCCATAATCTGAAGGTGCTAAGAAACCTACCGTACTATTGTATGACTTAGCAAGCGGTGTTTCGTAGAGTATCAAATAGTGTTCACATCTGCATAATCTTCCCAAGGTACTCAGGTCACACGGTGGAATATATATATATATATATATATATATATATATATATATATATATATATATATATATATATATATATATATATATATATATATATATATTATACAGGTATACTGGACGGGGTGTAATTCCTGACCGGTTTCGACTTTATTTCCAACCCGTTGATGAAGGATGATATATATATATACAGAGATATAGTATGACGAACATACAGTACACAACCGTTTGAGACTACAGGGGGTGTCAGGGTATGAGTGATTTTTAGCCAAATGAATTTTTTGAAGGACTTTCCTTCCTTGACACCCGTTGATGAAGGGGTGATCTGTAGTCTCAGACGGTTGTTTATGTTCTGTCAGTACTGTCTCTGTAGTATACAACCGTTTGAGACTTCTAAGGCTATTTATCATCCTTCGTCAATTTTTAGCCAAATAAAGTCTGAAGGTCATGACTCTTACCTTTTCACCTGTGGTAGTGTGGGTAAATGAATCACGTCTAAAGATTATAATTGTTTATGTTATATATATACTATATCTATAGTATACATATATATATATATATACATATCATACACACACACACATATATATATATATATATATATATCTAATACTATTTATCATCCTTCGTATATATATATATATACATACCACACACACATATATATACATATATATATATATACATATATATATATATATATATATATATACATATATATATATATATATATATATATATATATATATCATTGCCCCAACGCTGTATGACACAAAGGATCTCTGTGAAATTCCGCCACTCATGTTTGGTGCTCTGTCTTCAACACACTCGCTCACGCACACTCACAAACACACACGCACACACACATACACACACTTGTGTGTCTGTGTTCATCAGTAAATTTTTTCTAATAGTACTGTACCGTCGTGTTACTTCATTACTGATTTTCCACAGACAAAACAGATTGATGTTAAGACTGATTGTTCCATCAACTGCATAGCTTTGAATTTTAAGAATTCCTTTTTTCCTGGCAGTTCAGTTACGGGTTGTGCAATAAAATGCTTCCCATCCTCACTCTTGACTTTCGAAGGGTCTAAAAAAATAAATAGAAAAGTGGGTTTTGTTACTGGTAGTGTGATCGTTTTCCGAACGATTTTGCAATGTCAAGTCGACACTCCTGTTGCTTTAGGTTATTTCCTAACTGACAGACGTTTTTGGTTATTTCCTAACTGACGGACGTTATTTTATGCTTTGCTAAATACTGTATGAGGGGATTCTGTTGCTCGAAACTGTTTCGTCGCTGCGTACATTTCTCGTGTTTTTGCAACCGAGTTAATGTATTCAGCGAAGTGTGTAACTTTAAGTTTCTTTGTTGGTTAAACTGTGATCTCGGACGAGAGTTTTCTCCAAATGATCTCGTATAAATACAGAAGTATATTGTATTCTCTGACCTCTGTTATGGGCGGTAGCTCCTCTGTTATGTGTAAATATATATAGGAATAGCTCTGATTTGACATAAATTTCCATGAATATAAGTTCTCATGTGCCTTAAGATATGTTAAATCTATACTGTACTATGTTTATGTGCATTTAAGATAGGTCGTATCTTTATGGTACTTTGATTGTACCCAGTTATCAGATTTAGAATTAATATATTTATTTGTTTACCAGAAAATTTTGATTTTCATATTACTTATTCCGTACATGTTTAAAGAGGCGTCACCACGAAATCATACCCTTTGACGATGAAATTCAGAAGGAACTTCGTCCTGGTTAAATTATAAACATTTAACACGTAGGTTTCTTATAGACCTGCTATATTACCAGTAATTTGATTAAAATATCTATCAAGTGTTCAAGAACACTGCCGAATGTCTCATTTTTTGAGAGCTAAATTCCATTATAACGGACAGCCTACTGCTCATTTCCAGCCTAGGCCTGAACACAACGAAAACGAAAGGAAAAATTCATTTGCGATTGGACTGTGGTCTCTCAAATGAAGAGGTCTTGCTTCAACGTTCATTGCAACTATAGTGAAATAGCATAAATTTATTTCAACATGATATCTATCACTTCAGGCTTTGATTCATTTTTCTAATCTTAAAGATGTTTTTTCTTTCTTCGTGCTGTAAATGGTATTGCGGATATTACACAAGTAGACTAACCCAAAGCTCGGTCCGCTGTTCTCTAAGAGAGTATTGTAATCGTACTTTTAGTTTTATATCTGCTCTTTATTAACACAGTCTAACAATTTTATCACCATTTCCTTCATTTCAAATTTACTTTTGACTTTCCTTATGAAATCATGTGTTTCTCAGAACCAAATCACATTCAGGGCCCATAAAAGATTATAATCATAAAAAACCAAACAAACATGTTTATACATATATATATATATATATATATATATATATATATATATATATATATATATATATATATATATATACATATATATACATACACACACACATACACTAGCTGACCAACTGGGTGCTGCCCGGGAAAACTCTGAAGGACTCAGAAAAATTTTCCTGCACCTACTTGTGCTGACTGTCCCTTTTATCCAGGAATTACTGTACTGACTGTCCCATTTATCCAGGTGTTTCTGTAGTAACTTTCCATTTTATCCAGGAATTACTGTACTAACTGTCCCTTTTATTCAGGAATTACTGTACTAACAGTCCCTTTTATCCAGGAATTACTGTACTAACTGTCCTTTTTATTCAAATTTTACTGTGGTGACTGTCAAATTTATCCAAATATTACTGTGGTGACTGTCCCATTTATCCAGGTATTACTGCACTGACTGTCCCTTATATCCAGGTAGTACAGTACTGACTGTCGCATTTATCCAGGCATTACTGTAATGACTGTCCTTCTTATCCAGGTATTAATGTAGTGACTGTCCTATTTATCCAGGTATTACTGTGGTGACTGTCCCATTTATCCAGGTGTTACTATGGTGACTGTCCCTTTTATCCATGTATTACTGTACTGACTGTCCCGTTTATCCAGGTATTACTGTATTGACTGTCTCTTTTATCCAAGTATTACTGTGGTGACTGTCCTAATTATCGAGGTATTACTGTACTGACTGTCCCTTTTATCCAGGTGTTACTGTGCTGACTGTCCCATTTATCCAGGTATTGCTGTGGTGACTGTCCCTTTTACCTTTTATCCGGACATTACTGTGGTGACTGTCCCATTTATCCAGGTATTACTGTGCTGACTGTCCCATTTATCCAGGTATTGCCGTGGCGACTGTCCCTTTTACCTTTATCCAGATATTACTGTGGTGACTGTCCCATTTATACAGGTATCACTGTACTGTCTGTCCCTTTTATCGAGGTGTTACTGTTGTGACTGTCCCTTTTACCTTTTATCCAATTATTACTGTGGTGACTGTCCATTTTATCCAGGCATTACTGTGGTGACTGTCCATTTTATCCAGACATTACTGTGGTGACTGTCCCATTTATTCAGGTATTACTCTGCTGACTGTCCCTTTTATCCAGGTGATATTACTGTGGTGACTGTCCCATTTATCGAGGTATTACTGTGCTGTCTGTCCCTTTTATCCAGGGATTACTTTGCTGACTGTCCATTTTATCCAGATATTACTGTGGTGACTGTCCATTTTATCCAGACATTACTGTGGTGACTGTCCGTGTTATCGAGATATTACTGTGGTGACTGTCCATTTTATCCAGAAATTACTGTGGTGACTGTCCGTGTTATCCAGACGTTACTGTGGTGACTGTCCCCCAGGTATTACTGTGCTGACGGTCCCTTTTATCCGGGTATTACTGTGGTGACTGTCCGTTTTATCCAGATGTTACTGTGGTGACTGTCCCATTTACCACCCACTAAACCTAAAAGCACCCCCAACCAAACCTAAACACACCCCCTGCTAAACCTAAACACACCCCATGCTAAAACTAAACACATCCTCATTAAAAATAAACACACACCCCCACTAAACCTAAACACAAACCTTGATACAGAATTATTGATCGCAGGAAAGAAAAGCATTTTCAATAATTTATTTCTGTGGTATAGAGATAGAGTAAATGAAATGATGCATGATAAACTCGTAGAGTTTATACATCAAATAAGTTATAAAGGGAAGTGGGACGGGGGATGGGGGAAGGGGAAGGGGTACGGGCTTGAAACCTACCCTGTTATCAAAGTTGGGTCAAATGATGGCCACGTGCCAAATTTTGTGTAGATCGGTCAAGTGGCTCGGATTTCTAAAGCGCCGAACATACAAACATGCATTCACTTTTATATATATAAGATACATGATGCAATGAAACGCATATTTTCTAGTGCTTCTGACCGAGCCTCATGCACGATGTTTAGTTTTGTGAATATTGTTGATCAACGTTTTATATCTGGAAAGCCCCAACTCTGTGTGAGTGTTAATATTTCAGCTCCCAAGGCGACGTGGTCAATATGTAGCCTATGTTGTTTGTGTAGATCTTGATTGTTTTTATGAAAGGAACAGTGACAAGAGACTGAATTGGGATTAGCTGATGCATATAAATTTTGTCATAGTTTTTGTTTGTAAATAAGAGAGGAGCTTTGTATTATCTTCATGAATTTATGTACTGTTCTGTTTTACTTTTCTGTCACAATGTCAGTTTGTTAATAATTTCTGTGTGAAACACACGACCTCTTAAAAACGCTTCCTAAGTAAATATCATGGGAAATTTCCTATTTAAAGCAGAGGAGTTATGCTCTTAGCCCTTGAGTTTACAATAGTATAGTATTTTAAATAATTGACTACCATGGCTTTTTTTTTAATTCAATATTGTATGAACAAATTGTAGCCTAAATTACTTAGAATATTTAATCAGCATGCAAGGACGCTGTAGTTTTGCGATTGCTTATAGTATCAATAAAAAACGATTATAAAGTATGTAAGGGAAGAAAGATAGAGTAAATTTTGGAGACGTTTCGGATCCAAAGAATGTCAAATGGAACAAAACTTAAATTTTTGCCAAGTTGCTACGGAGTTACAAATGTTGGGTGTTAGGCATAAATATTAGTAAAGCAATAGCACAGGTTGAAACTGTGTGAAAAGAAAAGATCGAAATCAGTTGTCAAGGAGTAAAAGGTAATGAAGTAAGACCTGGACAAGTTTGAAAGCTAAAGCGGGGGACGGCCAAAGTGGGGGACGCACGTCAAAAGCTTTGGAAATAAAGACTGATAAATAGGTTAAATAAATAAATAGATAGATGATAAATAAAAGACCCGCATAGTCATGGATGGAAAAACAGGACACGTGTTAGAACCGTTGCCCAACTTTCATCAAAGTTAAGTTGTAATCACCGTTTTGCAGCGATGCAGACAGATTGAGTTAATGAGGAAAATGAAAAACTAACGGGATAAAAAAAATGCAGTATCCAATCTCTGACTACTGTTTAGTTAACTTTTATGCCAATTTTCAGTGCTTTTGTATTTTTCCATTTCAAAACAAAAGCAAAACGAAGACAGATCGATAAACTGTTTTATAATGGTAATTAATATTTACGGTAAATCCTAACGTTTTCTTTGTAATATTATGGTAGTCATAGGTTTCATTTTTTCATAAATTTTCAGTGTGTTTACGGCTGTCTGTCGTTCTCTTACTTCATCATCGTACTTATAACAGCCGTGCCGTGACATTCTCCAGTGCGCCTGACATTCTCCAGTGCGCCTGACGATGTCTCCAGTAAGACAACAGATTTTCGAATTGATTAATATCTGTATGTCTGTGATTAGGCTATATAATCTCAGATATTAAGTTACATGACTGTATTTTGGGAGTGGTGGATAGAGAGTTAGAGATGGCTAAGGATGAATGTTTACTTAACCTTCATGTACAAATTTTGAGCCCTAATGAAATCCATGAGTTAGCTTCTGGGGAGTTATGAACACAAATTAAGATTCTCGTTCGAACCAAGAGGAACACCACACTAACTCCCGATACTATTCAGTGGAAAATCATCTTTATTCTGATCACTATGAAATCACTCGTATCGCAGGACACGAGGTAAACGAAAAGTGGTTTTGAGAGTCCAGTCACGACAGCAATATTTGACAGTAATCTTGGTATTGTTATTCATAGTAAACTGATTTTAACCGAAATTATAGTCCGCAGATTTTACGCCTTATCCACGTGAGTAATTATAAATCATTCCTGAAGTTATAAAGTTTCTTAGATCATTTTATCAAAAGGGCACAAAAAAATAATAACCCTCTTCATAATAAATGACTTGCTGGGAACCGGAAAGGTTAACAAGGAGAAAAGGCGCGGAGCTGAGGAGCAGCTACTTGAATAGAACAGTATAAAGGAAAGCAAGAGAAAAAGAAAGCAAGTAATGAAAAAAGAGGTATGAAGAGGAGAATTATCTGTAGGAAGAGTAAGAGTTGTTCTACTGGAAGCAAATGCTGAAAGAAAGATTAATGAACTAATGGATCTAAAAATAAAAGCTACAATTGCAGAGATGCTATCTCAAATGAATCCATTCTGGGGTCAGTGGAGTATTTGGAATATTTAGCGAATGTGAAAGACAGATGAAAGTAAATTTGAATGACAAGAGTGATAAAGATTAATATAGGTTTGGTAAAGCTTGTGAAAGATGATATACCGGAGATAGTAAAGTATATCTAAAGTAGGGAAAGGCTCCGAAGGAAAGGTGAGAAGAATAAGCAGTCTGTTGTATGAGGGTAAAGGTGACAAAAACCACTGAAAGAATTACAGGGGTATAACATGCTCAGTAAGTATACCAGTTAAGGCATAAGGTATGATCTGATAAAGAAAATAACGCAGATGACAGAAGGATTGATAGTAGAAGATAGGGGTTTAGGCAAGGAAGGGGGTGCATGGATCAGTTGTTTGTTATGAAACAGCTATGTGAAAAGTTTACAAGTAACGAAAGGGCAGTAGCTGTACTGTATTCGGCATACATGGCCGGAGAAAGAGCTTTTATTGGCATTAGGAACGAGGTAGTGCAGAGTGAATATGGAATTGTTGAGTTTATGTTGGAGGCAAAACTTGTAAGAATAAGTAAAGAGGAATGTGAATTCTTTAGTGAAAAAATTGCTTTCGAGACGAGATGAATTATGTCTCCATGCTATTGAATATCTTTCTGGATAGAGTGATGAGAGAATTCAGAGAAACGAAAGTAGATGTTGGCTTAAAGTTGTGGTAAATAAAAATGAATCATGAATGGGTGTGGAATGCTTAATGTTTTTAAATGATACAGCACTAATTTGGAATAATGAAGAAAAGTTTGAAAGACTTTACAAAATTATCAAACTAAGAATAAATGAAAGGAAAAAGGAGGTTATGAGGATGAAAGAAAACCAGGAAAATGGCGTAATGGATGTTGATTTAAATAGTGAAATCAAATGCAATGGATGATGGGATGACAAGAAAACAGGTATTCCATAGAACAGGAGAAGCAAGAAAGGTAGCTGGGTGTGTGCAAAATACCAGTAAAAGCTTGGAGTTGTCTATGAAAGCCAAGGCGATAACATATAAAGGACAGTTGAGCCAACTCTACTGTATAGAAAAAAAAGCACGCAAAGTGCGCATATTGACTGCGAATGAAAAGAGGCAGCTGGGAACTGTTATCATAAGCGGTATAAGAAGAACTGAAAAGAGTGTTAATAGTGGTAGAAGTTATAAAATGTTTGATTGTGTAAAAGGATGGATCAGTGGGTTTCGAGTTGGCTTGGATGGTGATAGCTTGGGGAAAAGAGCGCATAATTCAGACGTGGTAGGAGGGGAGAGGAGAGCAAGACCTAGAAAATGCTGGGTGGATGGTGTGAAAGAGAAAGGTATTGGAGAGGAAGTCAAGTTTAATTAAGCGCTGGAGCGTGTGAAAGATAGAAGTGAACCTCACGCAGCGGTGCTTCTTCAGAGGTACAGTATATGAAGGTGGCTATTATAGAAGTGGTTTTGATATAGGGCTCCTCCCTGATTCGGCAACTAAAGTAGGACTGTGGCAGTGACCGTTGTGACATCTTTCTCTGGAGTCACCGTATGTAAGAGGAAACTGCGTAATGTAAAAAAAAAAAAAAGATTATATACACACACACACACACATATATATATACATACATATATATATATATATATATATATATATATATATACAATATATATATATATATATATATATATATATATATATATATATATATATATATATATATATATATATATATATATATATATATATATATATATATATACACATATACACAAACACACATAAAATTCCTATCACTTTTCACCAAATATATAAGTATTTGTAATGGCCAAAATGGCTTTCCAAATACCTAAGGATAGAAGAGCAAGAAACTCCTTTGTGTTTTGCACACTCGTTTCTGAAAAACGCTTTGAAGCTTAGGATCGAACGCCATCGTATATTCAGTTACACAGTGAGAATATATCCAGCACACCTGAACCCCGTCCTTAACTTCATCTGGAACGAGAAACTGTTAAAACCCAAGCCTCCGAATGAAGGTAAAGCAACTGGTATTTCTTCACCTGATTACTAAACTGAAAATAGATGGAACCCAGGAGAATTCATCAAGGCCTAATATGATTTAAGCAATAAAAGGGAGAGGAAATATTCGGAAACATAATTATAACGGTGGTTGTATTCACAGTCACGCATCCACTGAAACAGAGAGAGAGAGAGAAGAGTATAGTTTAGTTTTACCAGACCACTGAGCTGATTAACAGCTCTCCTAGGGCTGGCCCGAAGGATTAGACTTATTTTACGTGGCTAAGAACCAATTGGTTACTTAACAACGGGACCTACAGCTTATTGTGGAATCCGAACCACATTATAGCGAGAAATGGATTTCTACCACCAGAAATAAATTCCTCTAACTCTTCATCAGCCGGCCGGGGAATTGAACTCCGGTCCATCGAGTGATAGTCCGCAGCTCTACCGACTCACCCAACAAAGAGCTCGAGAAGAGAGAGAGAGAGAGAGAGAGAGAGAGAGAGAGAGAGAGAGAGAGAGAGAGCGATTAATTGGCCAGAGGAAGACCTCTGAAATCACAGTCAGGGTCTATAATTAGCGTTTCATAAATTTTAAAGTTGATCGAGTTTTGCAGAGCATTTTTTTCTTTCTAACCAAAACCCCTCCTGCCAAATCTCCCCTATCCCGCCCACTTCGCATTTCCTTTTCCTCTCCCTCCTCCGCTAAGCCTAATCAATCTCTTCCTTTCTTAAACGACTCCAGGACGCCCCTACACCCTCTGCCCCTTCCCCCCCCCAAAAAAAAAATAATCGTCCACTTAATGAGCACCTTACTCTACTTATCCCTAACCCTGTGCGTGAATAACATTGGAAGACTAATTTAACGCGGCTACTTTATGTGTTTAGAATGTCAGTGTTCTCCCATTTATTCTACACCATTGCATACAAAAATCAATGTGAAATTATTTCTTTGAAGAAAAATAGAACCGTTGTGAAGAATTTCACCCATCGGACTACCAATACACACACTTGAGATTCAAGTTGGTAATACAAGGATAGAAGAGACAGTTCTTGAGAATTTATGACTCCAGTCATGAAAGTCATGCATATTTTCTGGTAATACCCGGGTTTCTTGAGGGGTCCGAGAGTCTAAGGGGTAAGAAATATTGCAGGATTTGAGCATGAATTTACAAGAGCAGTGTTAAAATTTAATTAAACCGAAATCATGATGTTACAGAAGCGAAAGTTTTTGCGCTGACAAAACGGTAATGGCGTTTTTATCCTTTAACTTTTACCAAGGTCACTACAGCACATTAACCGATAAACACGCTAGCAGTCGAGACTTTCTTGCTTGCCGAATTCCTGCTTGCCATAACGAGCGAGTTGATACTCTTTCAAACAAATGCAGGCTGAAGTCTTGTCAAGTTACGCAACTTATAAGACTTACAATTGCAAGAGTACTTTAATTTTTTTTAAAAATTAAATCTTATTCTGAGATGGATGCGATTCAAGTATGTAGATTTTCTTAAACGTTAACCATCCCGTTGCCTTCAAATGCCTATAAATAACTCGAAGGGGTAAATTTTTTTAATACTAAGTTAGTAGGTTCAATTTATAGAACACTATAATAATGAGATAAAAGTACTTAGTATGGTTAAGTTGCTTTTCTTTATTGCTTTCTAAAAAATTAATTCACGCTTTTAAACCCTGTTTAAAGTGCACTTTATTAAATTGCTCAATCCTTGGTGTTATAAGAAAATTTAGGTAACTCATTTGATGCAGTAGTAAACTGCTAATTAAGAAAGTGTTAATGAATTTTCATACCAAGATCCAGTGTGTCATCCTTGTCCAGGTCATTCCTTTCCCTTTAGACATATTTAGGTGCTGTGGACTTTATTGTTCATTAGATGAAAGGGCCCTTTATAACCACTATCTCTGCTAATTCTGATCGGTATAGATTATCCTTAAAACTTTATTTTTTCCTGGATGTTGTAAGATTAAAAAAAAATTAAAAACCTTACTTTAGAATATGCTCATAGTTTTTTTTTTTTTTTTTTACCGCCAGCTGATGTTTTGCGCTAAGTGTCTTAAAATTTACTATGATCTAAATCTGGCCCATACTTCATGGATTCTGAAACTATAAAAGCTTTCCTCCCCATATATTTTCAAAAGACTTCTTTAAAGGCTTCCCTTCACTGGAAGAGTGCTTTATTTCCAAGTGTCAAATAGACAAGTATGATCATGAGAGAATACAACCCGGAAGACAACTTTAGGTGAAAGTTCAACTTCCCAGCGAATAATCCCGAACATTAATTTTATTTACATAACGACTTTTACGTAAGGTAGCTTTGTGACCATTGTAGCACATTAAGAATATTAGAGCTTGTCCAATTTAACATTTATATCACCTTTATGAAAATTCATCCTTATTATTAAAAGCTGGCAAAAAATCAGAACCTATGTTGATAATGTTTTACTTTAGATATTAATCTACAGCACTGAATGGTCATCACAGCTCATCCAAGTGGACGTCAGTAACCACGCCTTCTAATCCATTATGGTATTATTGAATACTTTGTCTAAATTAGAGACCTGTAATGTTAAATTTAACACCAGAAAGCATTGTCAGTTTCGTAGAATGTAGTGTTTAGCATAGATTTAACTAGAATGCTCAAATATCTTAAGTTTCCATCCCGATCCATTTGTAAAATCTTTATTTTGCTCTCATAACCAAAACATGCAGTAAAAATACTGTATCAAGCTTTAGCATATCTTCAGTAACCAGTTCAAGATGTAAAAATTGCTGCATAAATCTATATCTTCAAATGGCTCCTGACAGCGATTTACATCTTTATATATAATATGTTACGTGTTGCAAACCCAGACAGTTTCGTTCTGAAGTGTTTGATGAATAATAATTTTATGATGCTTAACAGCTTGTGACTTCTATGGTTTTGTGTTGGTACAATATCAGCGTTTAATTTAACCATTAGATTTTTATTATAAAAAAACAAAAGCCCCATTGCAGGTAAATAGTGAGTTCAAGAGATTATATGTATATGACACATCTGTTTGAGGATAAAGCACTATCCTTAACTCATACTAACGCCAGAGTTCTCAGTCATTCTACGCATGAATTTTTACTGTTTAAGATAGGAAAAACCCAGTTAATTTGTAGAATAAAATTCGTCAACTCAAAATCCCACCTTATAATCTAGGCGCGATAATTCAGAAAGGTTAACGCAGAACATGGATCACATAGCCTTCGGTTGAAATCTCTTCGATGGTGTTGAACTTATTGACAAATGATTCTCGTCTAGGTACGTTAAATTAAGACTTCGCCATAAATTTGACAATACTGACCACGGCTTGTTAGGCCACTAACATTTCATGGTTTTACAGTCAAGATTGTATTCATATTTTAAATTTAAACTAGTTTGTATACTAGCAGTCAGATGGGTATTTTATTTGAAGATGAAGATAACGTTGAGCGAAAATGCAAGAGTCCTTTACAGTGACACTAAATTACCGGGGTATCAGAAGTCTGTGTTAAGAATTTACTTTAACTTAAGAATTTACTTTTAGCTGGGGCTACAGATTTCTTAGCACGGCTCAGTTGGTAACGGTTAGGCGTTCAAGACAACTCTCCCTGCCTCTCCAAAAATGTACCAATTACACAGATTTTGACCAATTTTTTTTTTTACTCCCGCTTAGTGGTATCCTGTCGTCTTTTTAAGGACACATTTTAAACATTTCCGTTACTAAGTTCATAACGTTAAATATTCACTGAAGTAAGGTACATTGTAATTATTTCAGTGGTGCAAGCTTTCGTTTCAAGGCATTTTAATTTTTTTTATACCAAGAGCATAACTGATAAATTAGTAGTGTATATACCCCACAATTTTGGCAGGGCAACACAACTGTTGTTTAGAGGGCAAAGATAGCTCAAATTAAAATCACTTCAATCAATTATCTTAAAACTTGCTTAAAAGCTTCCTTAGCTCCTCTTCAGTAAGCTTTCAATGGTCAGACAGCACAACCAAGCGTTAGTCTCTAGAATTCAGAATTTTCAATATTTCACAATTGCATTATTTCTTTTATAAAAAGTTCATCTCAGCATATGCCAATCAGAAGGTGAAGGCCACTAACAATATTTAAATATCTTATTGACCAAGAGCACAGTTTATTATATCCACAACATTAAGCACTGAATCATCATTTCACCTTTAAAAGCCGCGTCAGATCAGGAGGGTTTTTGTAAAGCCAAGGCGGAGGTCTTCTTCAAGATGTTTAGTATTCTATTGGGAAGAAAAATATAATTCTGTTTTACATACTAGTCATAAAAGGCCCACATTACTATGAAATACATTATTGAGAAATGCTTCAAGAGCTCACTAAATTTTACTCACTGGTTTTTAAGTGTTAAAATTGTTTAAGTGCTGTGTCAAAAGTCTGCGTGCATTAGGAGAAAGTATGTTACGAGACTTCGTTTTGATGTTATTACAAAAAGTTGAAATAGTTTCGACAAAAACTCTGCATAGAAGGATTTCTGATGTTAATGTTCATTAGTATTAAAAAATTTATAAGGAACAGTTTAAGGAGAACGAATTTCAAGAAAAAGTACAAGTAAGAATCCGTTTCTATGGCATCCATTCATCAAAAGGAATCCCTATAGTGTAGAGTCACTCTAGGATTCTCTTCAGGCAAAAGCATACATGGGAAAACAGCTAAGAAAGGTAACTTGTGTAGTAAGAAAAACAAAAGTGTGCAGGGTTGCTGCTTTCAAAACAGGAGAGGTAATGAGGCTAAGTTTATGACAATCATCATTCAACTTCACGATTGAGGTTACTTTTGTTACGTCGGATTCTACTATTTTACGTTTACAATAGAATTTTCTTCGGGCAAGAAGCCTCACAACTGTGGGGTTTTCTTTTCCTAGTGTTTCGTTTCCTCAAAGACAATCTGGAGAGCGTTATCGTGTAACATTTGCTGCCATCTGCTGCTGGTATTTCCCGGCAAATAAGGACCAAAAACTGCTAACTTTCGATTTGCCTCGTTATGAAAACTGATGAGTGTTGTTTTGTTCCCAAATCCCTTCAGATCTGTTTTTACCTGATAGTCTAGAAAAAGTTGAGACAGACATCTTACAGTTTTGACATAGATTATTTATTGGACTGTGAAGATTCATATAGTAGCAGTTTTGTGGTAGAATAGATCCCATTTACTATAGTAATACAAGAAAAACGAAGAAAGCGCCAGTCACCAGTTAGTGTATTCAGAATTAAATATTAAGTATTGGCCTCTGTATTTCTTAGTCTCATGTATATACATTACAAATTTATTGTAATGTATAAAATGTCTGAAAATAACCTTAATATACGTGGAGGCGAATGTGGAATATTTTAAAATGAACTTATTATTAAGAAACGTAAAATAATGGAATCGGCTGTCATAAAGGCAAGACCTAATTGGCATTTGAATGATGGCTGTCATTAACTTAACAGTTTCATTACCTCGTGTTTTCAGAGCAGCTAACCTTACGGATATTGTTAGGGAGTTTAATTAAATGAGAAAATGTGTGTGTAGGTGTGACAGTTGATAAACAGGCTAACAGATAGATATTTAAGTAATATGCAAAATGAATATTGGGTTAATACGAAAAAGAAGAGAGAGAGAGAAAATTGAAAAGAATGAGGGAAGGCTCGCGTGCCAGACAGCCGATTGAGCTATGGGTACTAAAATCATGGAAGAACAGCTTTCTTCCTGGCTGTCTTTAAAACTGGCACTAATAAAGGGAATCAAGCATTGGACACTTGCCACCTAAAAAGCTGAATGAATGGTTAGATTGTTGTGTAAAACTCCTTTGAGCTTGCATAGCTATGGGAGAAGCTTCTACGCCTACAGGAGCACCGCCCCTTAACGGGTGGGAATAAACTGGGACAAAGTTAGAGGAACTCATCGCCAATCATGGTACTCGTTCGCTAATGGTTAGTATTGACAGACTAGAACAGCTCCATCTATAACTACAAGATCTCTACTTAAAAGTAACTATTGCTAAGCCTAGGCTGGCCTGAAAATGTTACCATACATAGCGTAAAAGTGATTTAGATGAATGTGTTGCCAAGTAGTAAAAGCTGCAAAAATTTTCACATATGGCCAGAATATGAACATAAGCATTTGAACGGCTAAATGAATGACTCAACTTTTAAAGCATACGAAGCTGGCGAAAGTTCGGGAACCAAAATCATGAGCAGCAACCCCTAAGAATAAAACTGAAATAACACTTGTGTAACACGAGTCGGTAAACATGATTCTATTCTTACAAATGAAGGATTAATCGCTTGCGAAGTCAGGGCTTTATAAAACAACAAAAACATGAACAAATTGATAGAATACTAAGTCCAACTTACCTTCCAGATACACTGTAAGCTAAGACCTCA
This sequence comes from Macrobrachium rosenbergii, assembly GCF_040412425.1. Taxonomy (NCBI): domain Eukaryota; kingdom Metazoa; phylum Arthropoda; class Malacostraca; order Decapoda; family Palaemonidae; genus Macrobrachium; species Macrobrachium rosenbergii. The sequence continues at coordinate 67,538,437 of NC_089742.1, read as the reverse complement.
ACAATCGATGTACATTGAAAATTATAACCTCACAATACTTACAACCCAAAAACCCTTGGAACAGTAATCATTCGACGACTGAATATTTTTAGCCAAGAGCATTTCCCCTAAGTATAACCACTGAAAACCTGTATTTAAAACGAGAGATTTTAAAATATTGAAGATACCACATGTGTCTTACAGTATTCCTCCGTTCGAAGGGTAATATATCGAATTTAAATTTTCATTTACAATAAAGTCGAAAGCATTCAGTCTACGGAAAAAGAGTCAAGCATAGTCAGGTCGACCTTTTCTTCCTTAAAACTCTTCTGTCACGGACGCTAAAAGCTCGCTGCAAAACAATCACTTATAACTTCGGGACAAAGTTGAACGGAAGGAACGACAAGAATGTTCAAATTCTTTGAGGTGATTCTTTTTAGTGTTGCATTTATTTTTTGTGTACCAATAGTTTTGCATTCTGTTTTATATCATGCAATCGTTCTGGGCGTATTTTTCGAAAGTACTTTAAAATTTACCTTTATTTCTAGTAAGAGCGAGTATATGAACAAACAGATAAATATGTAAATAAATGAATAAATAAATAATGAAAATGACCTTGCTCATTATATATATATATATATATATATATATATATATATATGTGTGTGTGTGTGTGTGTGTGTGTGTGTGTGTGTGTGTGTGTGTGTGTGTGTGTATAACTGAATCACGAAAATATGGAACTTGATGATATATAAATAAAGATAAAATCCACGAAGGAAAGGGAAACACTGGAGTGTTGCGAGGCCTTTCGAATGTTTGTTGTCTTTTCGACGGACAGTAGAAAGGCCTCGCAGCAATCCAGTGTTTCCCTTCCTTCGTGGATTTTATCTTTATATATATATGTGTATTTATATATTTGTGTGTGTGTGTGTGCGTGTGTGTATATAATAGTCTGTTTCCCATAATTGCCGAATAATATTCGAAATACTGCACCTACTACAGAAAACTTATTGAAAATAAACCTTATTGAAAGCGAGTTAGCCTCTCGCAAGAAAGTATCACTTACCCGAATTTTGCTTTTATCTTACTTTCAACCTCAGCTTCACGCCCCTCCTGTTGGCTTAAAGTATATGAGTTTGCTGAACATCGAAGCACCTCAGTAAAAAAAAAAAAATAAAAAAAATAACACACGTTTCGCTCTTTTTCAAAATTTTCGATTTACGTTCACTCCTTCATCAACCTGTCTTCAAGAAATGTGTTCAGTTGTATTAACCTTTCGCATTATGCACCATCCACCGTTTTTATTATCTATTGTAGGTTATGTTTGGCGGTTACTGTATTGCGTGCCTTTGCAGCGACATCAGAAATGCTAATAAATCTACATAAATCATTTTTTTTATCATCTCTCAGTGGCCAGAATAATTACTCTCCGTGACTAGTATTTTGTACAATCATTAAAAGCTAATCAGAAGAATTATTCGACAGAGCCATTTCAATCCAGATTTACGTATTTTTCATTTTGTTCAATTTTGATTTCACTCCTTCTCCATGAACAATTCATTCTTTATCGAAAACTTGAGAAAAACAATAAGAATACGTGGGGTTAATTAAAAGAGTCTAGAGAAAAGCGTCCTTATTCTCCCTATCAATGGACTTTTAAACCTCTTCTGGAACCCACAGGGGCCAATTTGCCCGCCTCATTAGGGTTTAAACTTTGAACATTAAGGTCTTATTAGCTTTCACTCTTACGCAGATGTGGCCCCCTAAACTTGTAGATTCGAAACTTGTGTTTGGGAAATTTATGGCTGAAATATTAACCGATTATAACTCGGCGGCCTCGTTCTGTTTCTCCATGGAGAGAACGAGTCTGGCGTCAGCAAAATAATGAACGTTTAGGGAAACGTTGCGTAGGCCTTGGAAAAGAAGAGCAGGCTATAAAAGAGGCTTTGTGGTACGGCATTAAACAAATCGTAAGGAAAAACGGATAAATTTAAAGATCACTACGCACGAAACTCAACCTTGTGTAGACGATATTTGTTGTGGATGACTAAATGTGTGAATGCGCGCTAGAGATTCGAAGTAAGAAAATTAACGGAGACATGAGATTCTGGCGGTAAATGTTTGTACCGTAAATTAGTGTGCATCATTGTAATGAAATTATCAAACGAAATAGGATGCAACAATTAAACTGTATTTAAATAAAGGAACGTACCTCGGATGGATAAAGACTGTGTGGGAATTATTTCCAAAGAAATAAAAAGATACCAATATGAAGTGAAACACACACATAAAAATTTAAACTAAACGAATGTAAATTAACAAAAAAAAAAAAAAAGAGTGGGGCTTCCATCCGTTAACCTCTCATTTTTTTTATCGCTATTCATTATGTGAATGGACTTTTGTGGAACCTTGCAAACAAACCATGAGTTTGAACAGCTAATGGGTCGTTTGCCGTGATGAGTCTTCCCCAACTATCTCTGTTGGAAGCATTTTCTTTCGCTAAACACTTGTTCTCCAAATCCCCTTTCACTTTATCACCCAATCTAATCCTTTGCCTCCCTCTTGATCTTCTACCCATAACATGTTCCACTTAAGCCCCCTTCACTCCTTCTTCCTCATTATCTCATGTCCATACCATCTCAGTCTTGATTCTTTAATATCAGTAACCTTTAGCTACCTGGCACTTTTCTAATTTCTTCATTTTCTAGCCTCTCACATTGCGAGATCCCCAAAATCCACCTCAGCATCCCTATTTCTATTCACTCCAACTTCTGTTCTTCTTCCTGTTTGTTCCTCATTGGGAGGGTGGGTTCCGTTCTCAGCTAGCACTCTGCTGGCCCCGCGTTCGAATCTCCAGACCGGCCAATGAAGAATAAGAGGAATTTATTTCTGGTGATAGAAATTCATTTCGTGCTATAATGTGGTTCGGATTCCACAATAAGCTGTAGGTCCCGTTGATAGGTAACCAATTGGTTCTTAGCCACGTAAAATAAAATCTAATCCTTCGGGCCAGTCCTAGGAGAGCTGTTACTCAGCACAGTGGTCTGGTTAAACTAACGTATACTTACTTTTAGTGTCCATGTTTCTGAACCATACCTAATCACTGGTCTGATTACGGTGTTATAGGTTTTTATTTTCAGTTTTTTTTTTTTTGCATTCTTTTTCCATACACTACCCCTGCACCTCCCTTCACTTCCCTAAACTGATTTTATTTCTCAACCTCAGCTTTATACCCTTCTTCCTAGCTTAAAGTAGATCCTAAGTATTTAAAGTTCTCTATCTGTTTTAAATCTACGCCTATCCTAAATTGTTTAAATAACGTATCCCCCCCTGCTTGCTGAACCCCATAATATCTTCACATTTACCTGTACAGTACTGAGTTTCTTACCACCCCATTCAAGAGATTCCTGCCACTCTCTTAGCTGTCCTTGCCATTCTCCTTCAGCCTCTGCCGTAATTACCAAATCATCTGCATATAACAATACATCCATAACCAGTACAAACAGAAATGGGCTAAGTGCCAATCCTTGATGAGTTTAAATAGCGGGCTTCCGCACAACTGAATCCTATTAGGTGTAAAGGTATATAGATTAACATTCCTTTTGGTGTCGTAACTACAGGGTTATATACACTGAAAGGATAAGTAACGGAGGAAAGAAGAAACGAATGAGTAAACAAATGAATAAGTTCAAAGCAGAATGAACCAAAGGTGTGCAAGATCTTTCACCTTTGCTCTAATACATTCTCAGGCAAACTATATAAAAAAGAGAGGCAAAATTGCAAAGAAAACTGGGTTGAAAAAATGAGTTTACAAAGGTATAGTTCCATTTAATGCATACAATGGTTGGTGCATTTGAGGCTGATCTTCAGATAAGGAACGGATTTCGTGGTTTAACCCAGGTACTGGATAAGCAAGCAAACGATAAGGCATAAAAACCAATTACTGATAAGCTTAAGACGCTCTTTGTTATTTGTGTTAATGCAGATGCTAAGAGGTTTTTCAAGACTATATTTTTACATCTTGTTATTACACTTCTACAGGGCCAATCAGTTATGTCTGAAATTTTAGTTTTCTGCAAAAGAAAACTATTGTGGCGGCTTTTGTCTGACCGTCCGCATTTTATTCTGTCCACACTATTCTGTCCGCACTTTTTTCTGCCAACCCTCAGATCTTAAAAACTACTGAGGCTACAGGGCTGCAAAATTGGCATTTTGATCATCCACCCTCCAATCATCAAACTTACCAAACTCGATTACGCCGAAGAAACTCGGTGCATGTTTTACTTGTTATTTATGTGTACAAAAGAGCATTATTCATTTGGCCAGTTGATTTTCTCGGACACTTGATTCTTTACTCGTTTGATCCAGATAGAATGAATAAATGTTCATATATGGAATTTTATAAACAATGTTGCTGATCTGTTGAAAAAAAAATTATCATAAAAAATTTTCTCTGTAAGGAAAGATTAAATATAATAATTATACAGTGGTTTTGATGGAAATTTTAAATGAAAAAGATTAAACTAGTTTTATAATGAATACTTTCAACAGCGATTTTGATAGGAAATTTTAATGATGAATAAACATTAAAATTTCATAGTTTAATAACAAGATGTAACAATATGTTCGCAGAAACCTCTTATTATCTGCATAAATACAGCCAACGAATGAAAATTAGAGTAATTTGAGTCCAGGTCTACGTGCTCTTGACCCTATTCTGCACAAGATGTTCGAAGGAGATTTGAAAGAGAGGCAAAAGATTATCAGTAATTCTTGTTACTGTCCTTATCCTCTCCTTGGTTATTCCAGCAACTGGGTAAATCCCGGACAGCTCGTCTTCATCTGCAGATCAGCCTCAACTGTATTGACACTTGTATGGATTAAATGATTTTATACTCCTCATATATTAGTTAAATTTTGTAAAACCAAAGACTCCTTCTGCAATGTTGTTTATTTGTTATAAGTGATTTGCTTGAAAATTCTTTAGACGAGAGGCCAAAGATCTCCGTTGTTTCATTCTGTTGTTTATATTTAATTCATTGTTATCCCCGTGATAGAAGCAATATATATATATATATATTTATATTTAATATATATATATGTTACATATATATGATATGTGTATATATATATATATATATATATATATATATATATATATATATATATATATATATATATATATATATATATATATATATATATATATATATATATATATATATATATATATATTATGTATGTATGTATGTTTGTGTGTGTGTAATCTGTGTCAGTATGTGTGTGTGTGTGTGTGTTTGAGTCCGCTCGAAGTTGATGCGTTCTGAGAAGTTGGCTTCAAGTTGGAAACGTGTTCTGGGTACAGCACAATGAAATATAAATAAGATAATAGTTACGCCAATTCTTAATATATTTAATTAATAAAACATGTTACTCCTTATTTGAACAGATGTTTTATATATACATTATATATGTGTGTGTATATATATATATATATATATATATATATATATATACACAGTATATATATGTTATATACACACACATATATATATACTATATATATATATATATATATATATATATATATATATATATATATATATATATATATATATATATATATATATATATATATCCACCAAATTTTGGCAACTGATAATCTTAATTTGTTCTTGAATTTTCATATTCCTGAGTGCATTACTTTCTGTATTCTCAAAGAGATTGATTCAAGCATACAGTAGTGGTTCATGGTGATTCTCCAAAGGCGATGTTGTGACGCATATGCAGCTGAATTGAAGAACATAAATCTGTTAGCTTATTTCTTGTAACAGTTCTAAATACAATAATTATCAATACATTTCACGTGAAAACTCGTCAAATTTTTCAAGTTAACGTCACGAACTGTCACGAATTTCTATTCAACGTCTGAGATTCCCAATCGGTCCTTCCACTCCCTTTCACACCTTACCACTTGCAGAGCAAGGGCTCGTACTGGAATGAGGAAGGTTTAATCAAAACTCATCTAATCTGTGACTGTCCACGAAACCTTTCAGATCATTTTGCCTTCCATAAATTCTTGGCTTTTCATTCATACTCTGCCGTTCTTTTATATCCTTCTGTCTCCCAATTACTTTTTTTGTTCTTGACTCTTTGTTTCGTTTCATTAATCATAAGCTTTCTCCTCTCATTGTCCTTTTGCATGCGTCGTACCACTGAATGACGATGACAGACATAGCAGCATGACGGAAACCTCCAAAGACGAGACGGAATCAATCAGTGAAGTATCTGAATTCGGTGAGAGAGTTATATCGGTTAATGTTTCAGCCATAAATTTTTGCCGCAAGTTTCGAATCGACAAGTTTAGAGGCCCACATCTGCGGGGGAGCTGAAAGCTAATATGGCCTTAATGCACAAAGTTTGACCTCTAATGACGCAGGCAAATTAGTCCCAGCAGATTCATAAGGCATCAGAACTCCTATTTCCCGGATTACAGTATCTCTCCAAGAGATAATGACAACCCATATTTTCTTTCTTAAAAAGATATCAAGGTGAATAGACAAATGTCTCACAGAGAACATCTGTAATTGGTTGCTAAGGCATATGAACACTATTATTATTAGATAACGATACTTCCATTTACCCCTGTCAATCAGTCATCTTTCAAAGGTTTGCTTGCATGCTTAAAGTTATTTCTAAGAATTTAGTCTATTTAATTTCATTTATTCATCAGCTTTTTAAAGTGAACTATTTACGTGTTAGAAATCTAACAACAATTGAAATATAATTTAAGAATGAGGGCTCTAGTAGCTCTAGATGATGAATATTCCACTGAATATTTGTTATGGTAGTTCTTGAAGCAATATCGCATGAACTGAAGCATTATAGCTTAAAATGAGTGCTCACAAAGAAACAAGTGTTATTCATACCTCCGAATTAAAAGAATTACATCAGTGTAAATTATTGAAACTGCGGATAAAATGCGATATTTTCATTAACTGTTTTCTTTATATTAACAATAACAAGCACAGAAGTTGATAAGTTGTATTATTATTATTATTATTATTATTATTATTATTATTATTATTATTATTATTATTATTATTATTATTACATTGTTGCAAGTGTCATCTCGTTTATTTTTAGGAGAGGCTTATTTTTTCACACACGGTCGTTGGTATTATTTTGGATGGAGACGAAATAATGAAAATAATTAAAATCAGGAATCACAACATTTAAGTCTTATTAATTCGTGAGATGCCTTCAGTTATAAAATGTTAAATTCCACCCTCGTGAATAAATAGCTGAACTAGAAAAAGGCAACGAGAAACGAGTACGAGAGATGATAATGCATGTACTATTCCGGAAAAAAAAAAAATATGACCTTTAACTGTCGACGCCATCCTCTCTTCTTAACAGTGGAATACAGCACTGGGAGAAGTTGGTAACCACTAACTCCATAACCATTGTATGATGAATAAGGTATACGTAAATATCTCAATAAGTCTGCGTAGGTTGACACCTCCGAACAATAACCTAATTTTCTGCACCAGCAAACTAGTCAGAGCATTAATATTTCACCATGCAAGACCGTATGACATTTCAAAGAAATTACGATAATCCCCAGCCGGGATTGAATCTCCCTTGTTCATGCTTTGGATAATTGAAATTTTCACATTTTCTTTGCAATGCCGTCATCTGTTTAATTCAGGACGTTGATTTCAGCCGTAACACTTAGCTTAAGTTTTGTTCCGCTTTATAATGACTGGGGGTTGAAGGGCCAAAAGAATCTGACCAATAATTTGCGCAGGAAATAAATACGTCTAATCTTATACAGGACCCCCTTAGTGGGTCCTGATCTCATAAGACTGGTTTAATGCAAAGTTAGCGATCGTCTGGTATATTCAGAGTTGGTTATTTAGTAAATGTTAAATACATACACACACATGCACACAAATTTATATATATACATATATATATATATGTATATATATATGTATATATATATATATATATATATATATTATATATATATATATATATATATATATATATATAATATATATATTATATAAATGTAATATATAATAAATATATTATATATAATATATACTGTATATATATATATATATATATATATATATATATATATATATATATATATATATATATATATTTTATATATATGTATTATATATATAGTATATATAGCCTATAATATATTTATTTTTATATATATATATATATATATATATATATATATATATATATATATATATATATATATATATATATATATATATATATATACAGTATATCGCGAGACAAAGAGTGAGAGGCAGAGTTGAATGCATAACGAAGTATTGACTTTTATGTTACGATGACCCCAACGACAGTATCGCCAGCTAGATGAAAGTTGAAACGTAGCTTCTTGAAATAAATGTGTTATTATTGTTAACCAAAATGGCCAAATCACTCCTGGATTCTGAATGATATCATACATACAAACAGCAGTCCTTACGTGATTTATGTATACAGACGATATTATTGTTGTAGTGTTGCACTCAGCGCACTCAGAGACATTGTCTGTTTTTCTTTTACCATGTATGTAATTAGATGATTTAAAAGGATATAGATAGGAAATCAAGCACAACTGCACTTCGAGAGAAAACTGAATTATGCTTGCTGCTGTTTTTCTATTTTAGATTGAAATAACCTTTAACATTTTTGCCACTTCAGATCATAACTCCATTGATCCTTTTATTCTACCTACCAGCAAGTATAAGTCATGGGACCGGAAACATTTCAGAAAGTTCAGACACAATATTGTAGCGAAAATTGGTGGTTCAGTCGGCGAATATGTCTGGAATTTGCTTTGAGATCCTTTAGTACCAATTTCTTCGCTTCCAATATCTTTTCTTAATATAAGGAGAGTTTCATTTGAACAAAAATGGTGAGCTCCCGGATAATAATGATAAATAGGAACATTGAATTGAAATTAATGAACCATCATGTTGCTGTGTACTTTCCATTTTTCGTTTGTCTCTTAAATGAGCTAGACCTTGGGAAAAAGGTTCGAAATGACTCTGATCATTATAATTAAGAGGGGAAAATATGATCTGGTTTGTTCATGAAGGATTTCAGAATACTCTTTCCCCACCTGCATGTCTGGTAAACACATTGTGTTGATAATGATGGCTGAAATATAATGGCTTGAATTGAAACCCTAATGGGTATAGAAAATTAGTCTCCGACAGTTGTAAAGGAGGCTTTAAATGCTCTCTATTAAGATTAGGGCCCTTTGGGTGGGGGGGGGTAGTGCCGTCAGTGCACCTCGTGCGGGGCGTTGTAGGTATTACTTAAGATTCTTTGCAGAGTACCTTTGGCCCCTAGGTGCAACCCCTTTCGTTCCTGTTACTGTACCTCCTTTCATTTTCTCTTTCTTCCATCTTACTTTTCACCCTCTCCTAACAATTGATTCATAGTGCAACTGCGAGGTTTTCATCCTGTTACACTTTTCAAACCTTTTACTGTCAATTTCGGTTTCAGCACTGAATAACCTTAGAGGTCCCAGTGCTTGGCCTTTGGCCTAAATTTTATATTCAGTTCAATTAAATTCTATTAAGATTAGGGAGTTATGTTTTTCTAAGTTATATATTAATAACTCATCTATTACGTTGACAGAAAATATGAAGGCATGACGCTAGAGCAGTACCGGAGGAAAAACTTATTGATGATGCATGCATTGAACATGTTAAGCATCAAAGCGTCTTGATGGCCACTCATCACATTAAAGAGCAAAGAAGCATGGTAATGCAACTTTTATATGCAAAAGAATCTTCTATATAACTTGAGACGGTTAAGAAATATTATGTTATTCTTTCGAAACATTAACATGAATGGTTATTATTAATGGTGTCAATGACGAAACAAAATTTGTTTACTTCTGTAATCAAGTTTCGGTTGTGATGAACATGACAGGATGGATGAACAGCGTCAGTCTAAAAGTAAAAGCTGTAGTATGAGCATTTGCATTTTGAAAAAAGAAAAGCCTAGCGTGACCGGACAGTATAACTTTAATAGCAGATTTCGTCTCTGTTGGTTTATCTGCAGTTACACAGTGCATTGTTGGGTTTGTACAAGATTGCGAAGGCATCCGGGAAGGCTGAAAATTGAGGTATGAAAAGAACATTTGTTTCAATCAAACAGCGATATCATCAGCCTTACTGCATTTTCCGCTTCATATAAATTATATATTATATAATGAAGTGGTGCATCCGACTGTAAAGGTGATTATCACGTTTGAAAAATATCTACCAAGTCTTAGCAATAAATTTCTAAATTTGATGAATGTATTCTGAATCCTTATTGGCCATACACTTTATGTCTGATAACCACTTTCCATATTTTAGTAGCCTTAAACTCGTAGGTTTGATGAATACCTTACAATTCTTAATTACCTTGCAGTTTTGAGTGTGGCAAATATTTTCCACAACTTTATTAGCTTTACACTATTAGCCATGTATCTTTAATACCCTAACACTCTCTGGCTTGATAAATATCCACCAAATCCTGAATACCCTTACACATTTAGGTTTGATAAATATCTACCAAATTTTTATTAGCTATACCTTTAATAAGTTTGATGATAATTGTTCCCTTGACATCTTTTCCCAGCTAGTTGAATGTGCTACCACAGTAGGAATACTAAGAGAACATTAATGAATGAATATATATATATATATATATATATATATATATATATATATATATATATATATATAATTCATTAATGTTATCTTAGTATTCCTACTGTGGTAGCACATTCAGCTAGCTGGGTTATATATATATATAATTCATTAATGTTCTCTTAGTATTCCTACTGTGGTAGCACATTCAGCTAGCTGGGAAAAAATGTCAAGGGAACAATTATTATCAAACTTATTAAAGGTATAGCTAATAAAAATTTGGTAGATATTTATCAAGCCAGAGAGTGTTAGGGTATTAAAGATACATGGCTAATAGTGTAAAGCTAATAAAGTTGTGGAAAATATTTGCCACACTCAAAACTGCAAGGTAATTAAGACTTGTAAGGTATTCATCAAACCTACGAGTTTAAGGCTAATAAAATATGGAAAGTGGTTATCAGACATAAAGTGTATGGCCAATAAGGATTCAGAATACATTCATCAGATTTAGAAATTTATTGCTAAGACTTGGTAGATATTTTTCAAACGTGATAATCACCTTTTATTCTACCTACCAGCAAGTATAAGTCATGGGACCGGAAACATTTCAGAAAGTTCAGACACAATATTATAGCGATAATTGATGGTTCAGTTGGCGAATGTGTATGGACTTTGCTTTGAGATCCTTTAATACCAATTTCTGCGCTTCCAGTATCTTTTCTTAATGTAAGGAGAGCTTCATTCGATCGTTCTTTTCCCTTAACGTGAATCCTGCGGATAATATACTTGAGGCCACAACAGTGCGAAGTATCTTTGGAATCCTTAAACTCAAGGGGACTGGCTGACTTCTAGTGAAATTATCATCACAAGTCCTCTTGTGAATACATTTATCAAAAGAGAATTACTCTGAGTCGCCTTAATGATTTCGCACTCGTCCCGATCGAATTGATTCAGAGGAGGCGGCTGCACACATTCCAAATTTTCCTTGAGGTATTGTCTCTGTTGAAGAACGATCTCTGTGAGAGGTGAAAAATGTGAAAGGCTGTAGAAGCAACAGATAGATAGCAATGTAAAGCGCAGAGAGAGAGAGAGAGAGAGAGAGAGAGAGAGAGAGAGAGAGAGAGAGAGAGAGAGAGAGAGATTATTACTAGAAGGTTTAAATACAAAATTTAACATTTTTGATTTTACAGTCATATACGAGCACGCAAATCTGGAATTTCAGAACAAAAGACGCATGGAAACCCTCTTGAATAAAAATATTAAAAGTGAATGCAAAGAAAACTACTATGAATAGATTAACAATTCATGAATTAATGATATTTATTACGTAAGGTATTCAAGAACACTTTTATTCCAGCGTAGATGATCAAACATCGAGACAATACAATGATAACAATTTCCTGGGTAAGAGTAGCCTAAATATGATTTAATTTGAATGAAAACATGAATTGTTCATAAATTTTCAGTTTATTTAACTACATACGCACAAGGAAAACAAAAACTGTATCCAATTTATAATTGATTAACGGAAATTGAATTGTACTGAAATATACTGGATGATGAGAGTAAAAGATATTTCTTTAATAAAAAAAAAAAACACTAACCACTAAACTGACTCAGGCTTTTGGAAAGGGTAGAAAAAGAGAATATGGAGTCTCAGGTAGCCAAGATGGAACAGCGTTTTTGATAAATCTTTGCCAACTATGGTGTTTATAAAACAAAAAGGCCACACAAAGCATAATCTTTTTTTCTGCAAATAATTAAGTAAAAATATTTAATTAATTTGAATTCGTGATAATATTATTAACTTATTCAAGTGAGTCTAGTACCAACACTGACGCTTGCACTCTGGTTTAGCCCATGAGATAACATTTTGAATGTTTCCCGATAAGGGCATGTACTTGCTAATGGTTTCATTAGTTCTTCATTGGAGGGGTGGGTAGAGCTTTCGGCTAGCACGCTGTTGGCCCAGCGTTTGACTCTCCGAGCGGCCAATGAAGAATTAGAGGAATTTATTTTTGGTGATAGAAATTCATTTCTCGTCATAATGTGGTTCTGATTCCACAATAAGCTGTAGGTCCCATTGCTAGGTAACCAGTTGGTTCTTAGCCACATAAAATAAATGTAATCGTTCGGGCCAGCCCTAGGTGAGCTGCTAACCAGCTCAGTGGTCTGGTTAAACTAAGATATACTTAATGGTGTCATTAAAGGAAAAAATAAGTAAATTCATCTTAACATTGTATAACGACAAGTAAGTAACAGTAGAATAGGGAAGTCACTGAGTTCCTTTGTGCTTCCCAGTAATTGATAATTAGAATTGTCATTACTTTAATTTTATAGAATTCTTTGCTTAGTTTATAGCTTACCACGTAAATATCATACCAGATTTTTTTTTTATTGTGGAATGGGTAATACTATTTCTTTATCATAACGCTAAACAGATCCTTTTCGTTATTTACATTAAGTGTGCGAGTGTCTTTTTTTCACTGCCAACTGCAGATATCACTACTACAATTCCACTGTCCATATTTAAAAACTAGCTTATTTCTTGTATATTATTTTCCATTTGCTCTTTAAATGAATCGTTATTAACAGTCTCTATCCATGGCTAACAGGCCACAGCCATGATGAAAGCTAAGTATACCTTAGTTTAACCAGACCACCGAGCTGATTAACAGCTCTCCTAGGGCTGGCCCGAAGGATTAGATTTATTTTACGTGGCTAAGAACCATTTGATTAGGCCTACCTAGCAACGGGACCTGCAGCTTATTGTGGAATCCGAACCACATTAAAGCGAGAAACGAATTTCTATCACCAGAAATAAATCCCTCTTATTCTTCATTGGCCGGTCGGAGATTCGAACGCGGGGCCAGCAGAGTGCTAGCTGAGAACGGAACCCATCTCCCTAATGAGGAACAGCCGTGACGGTTATGTGATAATATTCGTAGCAGCGCTTTCGAATAATCGTCTCCTTTTTTGGTTTGGCAACCCACGGATGGTGGATGTTGAGGACTAATAGGATTTTAATGAAAATTCAAGCCCTAATGAAGGAAGGAGAGTATTCCCTTGAGATGTATGAACATCATTAATGCGTCTTTTTAAAAGTAAGGAACTGATGATTTCCGAAGGACTTATTAGTATTCTCCAATTTCGTTAGAAGGAATTGGGAAGGGAAAGGATATGCTGTGTCTTGCTTTTGTGAGATAATTAGTCAGCAAAGATCTTACTTATATTTCTTAATAGAAGGTGCTGCTGCACCAGTCTTTCATTATTTTATTTCATTCACTCACCGCTAAATCACCTTTGCAAGAACTACCTTGCAACCCCACTCAGATATCCGGAAAAATCACTATTGCCTTAGGACTCACCCAAAACAGAGAACAAAAGTGTTTGGAAGAATTCACCCATTATCATAGAAAACTTAGACGATGACGTAAAATGAAGTCATTTTCTCATGCAATATTTCCTGCAATATCCCAAGGAGAGGAAAGCAAAAGAGACCGCGAGCACAGGCAAAGAAATCCCCACAAATGCTCATCGGGGAATATATTCTTGAATTGGTGGGTAACTGGAGGCTGGAGGACAAGACGTCACTAGAAGGACATCTGAAATATTCTTGTTAAACTATTTCGCTCCGTAACAGAATGAATGGTCGGTCAATGAAAAGCGATGATAAAAAAAGACGAGTACCTTTAATCTTATTAAATCTTGATATTACAGTGATATCACAGAAGAGAAAAGAAGAAAACAAAAACAAGATTCTGTTATAATTCATTGTTTCTGGACAGGGCGTATAAAATCTCTTTGAAGGTTAAATGGAAATAAGGAAAATTTTATCCATATTACGGAAAAGAAAGCTTGATTCCATTTCCTATTTTTTCTTTTCTAGTGCTGCTGTTCATATTATGAACAAGATATTTATGTCTCCGATTGCTTATTAAATATAATTTAAATAAAAACTGTTAGTATAACTTTCATGTTACAGTCGAAAGTAACTAATTACAGTAGTATAACTTTCATGTTACAGTCGAAAGTTTAATGTACAGTGAAGACCAGAAGTGATATTCAGTTTACTTGCTCATTCGACATTGTTTGTATTCGATACAAGAAAAATATGCTGTACTGTGAAGCATTTAGAATATTAAGAAGTTCATTTGTGTCCCATTTTATTATATGGAGGATTTATTATAATTCTGGTATGCATGGTTATTAGGTATTAGTTAAATGACATCTGAAGCAAAACATACATGTCTTACCCCATTTCTTTTTCCTTAATTCATATAGTATATTCTATCTCTCCTCTCTCTTTTTAGACATAGCATGCGTATTTCCTGTTTGTATATCATTAATGACGAGTCCCCAAATTCCCTCAACTAAATTCCAGCCCTAATTTCTCTAAGCTGAAGTTGAAGTTTTCACACCTCTAATCCCTAGCTCCCTTTTTGCTGGGTACAAGAGTGGTCTAGATAATTTTCTCGAGATGTCGTGCTCTTGTGGGAGAGACAGGTGTCCTTAAGACTGTTATTAATCTTTGAAGGAGGCCATCACCTCCCATGCTGTATTCAGCAGGTGTGGTAACAATGCAGGTGTGAGAACCAGGTGCTGGCCAGGCTAGTAGCTTCGCTAAGCCTTATCACCAGTACTAACCCTAAGGGCCTCGTTCCCTCAATGGCATGGGTTAGTGGATGACCTTGTTGAATTTATTTATGCTTATTTTAAGGCTGTGAAGTCCTCATCAGGAAACACAATATATATAAACCGCCAACAATCGTCACATCTTCAACCTTGCAGCAGTCTTACCATTGATATCTCGTATGGATAAAAGAATAAGGAGAAATCACACTCCGATACAAAGAATGTATCACTCTTATACAAAATGCCTCTTAGCAATGACATAAAATCTAATGCATAACCACCCTAAGTTGTCTTTCTCTCATCGTATTCCATCTTTTGCTCTTATATATATATATATATATATATATATATATATATATATATATATATATATATATATATATATATATATATATATATATATATATATATATATATATCATAATCACCTGAGAAAGTGATTCATTTATCACACATTACTGCAGGAGAAAGATAAGAGACCGGGTGTAGGTCCTGACCGGTTTTGACTTAATTTCCAAGCCATTGACAAAGGACATGCATAGTATTAGAAGTCACAAAGAGACAGTACTGACGAACATACACAACCGTTTGAGACTACAGATCCACCCACAGGTGGGTGTCAAGGTAGGAGCGACCTTCAAAATTCATTTGGCTAAAAATCACAATATACTATAAAGGGACAATACCGATAAACGTACCGACCATGGGAGACTACAGATCCACACCTGACAGGTGTCTGGGAGGCGGGGTTGGAAATCTCATTAGCACTGCCGCCCCCGTACTGTTTTACAAATATGATAATCCTATTTCCATACATCTCTACTGCCTACCTTAAAATTTCAATAATTTACAGATTTCTTTTGATGTTAAAGGATCAAGTTTATACATCCCTTGACTGATATTCGTAATATGGCTGTAACTTTCTTTTATACAGCTAGGTTCCATGATATTCCTTTCCAGTGCGTTATTAGAATACACAATCCTTTTTGCCCCTTCCCAGTTGATAGCATGATTGTTCTTACTAACATGTACAACTATACCACTGTTCCCCTGTACATATCTCGCATATTTTTTATGCTGTTCTATTCTCTTTTCCAGTGCTTTACCCGTTTGGCCAAAATAAAAGTTGTCACAAGACTTACATGGAGTTTTATATACACATCCTTTAGTATTGTCGGGAGAGTTCTTGATAAGTACATTGTTTCATTGTTCTTAAATGCGACATTAACACCAAAATTCTTAAGAAGATGGGGGCTGTCTTTCATATTATTGTTATAAGGCAGTGCAAGCAAGTTTTTTTGTGCTGTAAGGTTCTTTTTGGTTTTGATGCATAGTCTTTTTTGCCGCTTCTAATGCATTGTTTAATACACTGTCAGGATATTTCAATTTCTTGCCTGTATTTCTAATCCCATCTATTTCCTCATCGGTATATTCAGGGCTACATACACGTAATGCTCTTAAAAACATAGATGTAAATGCTGATTTTTTAACCATATTGCTTTGACCGGAGTAGAAATGTACATAGGAAGAAATATTAGTAGGTTTTCTGTAAATACTGTATTAAACCCCATTACTATTTCTTCGTATGAGGACATCCAAAAAGGGTAAGCACCCATCTTTTTCCATTTCCAGAGTGAATTTAATTGATGATACTAATTGATCTGACTTGGAAAAAAGTTATTTACATCTTCGTTCCCTGGCCATGCACAAATTATGCCGTCAACATGCCTGACCCTTCCTACATTGCGTGGAATTAGACTATTCTTTGTCAATCATCTCTCTAGAGTTTAAGCTCCACTCTCTTTCCTTCCCCGGTTTTTCTTGTTTCTATCGGATCTGGCCAGAGGAATTGGGTCGCCGTCCAGTGAGGCTGTGGATAAAATATTTTTTAATTGATTCTATATTAGTATTTTGTTACTGTTTCAATGTACGCTACCAATTTTTTTTTTTTCTTTTGGTTTTTTATTATCATCCTGGATTTAAAAATATTGGTAATTTCTTCAGATCCAAAGAGCTTCATCAGGTATCTGAATACACATACTCAGTGTGAAGATGAGTTACAGTAACGATTAACGTGGATGATAACTGAAAATTAAACTCTACGTCCAAACGGTACATGTTGGGTGGGCTACATCCGGACGGTGATGGTTAATTGCACCTTAACATACAAAACGTAAACTGAATGAGGACAGGAAATTAGTCCCTGCAGAGGAAGTAAAATTTCCTGGTTTTGGAAATGTAATGAAGTCTAGGATGCATGGAAAAATGGAAAAAGGTTTTTTTACTACTCATTGTTGATTAGTTTTTTAATTGATTGACATTACCGCTGGCGTTGCACATCACTGCGTGATTGATTTTGTGGTTTAGCAGTTATCTCTAGTAAATGACTCGTGCCTCTTCTGATTCCCAGGTTCAGTGCCAGGTGAACTTGAAAATAACCTTTATTATCTCTAACATGAAATAGAAGGGATTACTTCATGGTACTCTGAGTCATCCAAAAACAGTAGTATTAATTAATGGTTTTAATAAATCGAGCTGCTAAGACGGTACACTTTCGCCATGACTGTGAAGTAAAACATCGTCAACCTCCGTCGGTGTTTCATTGAAGCTGACATTAGAGAGAGAGAAGGGTCAATCAGTGAGGTTCCAATAGCCACAAAATCCTTCTGAATCAACCCAAGCGTGCCAGAAGAACATCTCAGTGTTAGAGCTCTTGTACTCGATTTCAAGAAAGCTCAATTTCCTTGAAGTGGCACGGGGACGAATGGTCATTGATGAGTAATAAAGAGAGAGAAAGAGAGGAGAGTGTTTTTTGATGATAATAGCAAGTGGCTTTTTGCTCGTCTTCTGCAAAGGTCTAATAATCCCTTTACAACAACAGAATTTGTCTTTTACATTTCCTCAACATTTCATTAGTTATTTTTATTATTATTATTATTCAAGTAGATGAAACCTATTCACGTGGAACAAGCATACCACCGGGGCCATTGACTTGAAATTCAAACTTCCAAAGACTGTTGGTTTCAACCTCCCACCATAGACCCCACACTGCAGCAGTAACTGATCCTGGAACAGAGCCAGTGATTTTTCATCGCCCTGGGGGAGACGCGAACCGGCGACATCTGAGTGGCATGCCACGACACCAACCACTGTACCAGCGGACCAAAAGTACTCGAATTACTGCCACCTGGATTAGGTTAGGCTGGGAACAAGAGGTTCCAGGAAGGATGTGTGGTCCTAGCATCGGTTAGGCAGAGAAACATACCTGTGTTTCACTCCATAATTAACAACGATTGAGGATATGTATAGAAAGACCGCTGACATTTCTAACCGAGGACATCGTTACCCCCTTGCATATTATGTATTCATTCACTTCCTAATAAAAGGGATGTATATGTAAAGTGATGATAAAGCATCACAGGAGAAATTCAGGATATTGTTTTGTATAATCTACTGTGATTCAAGTCTCTCCCTTTTGTTGTCGGTGAATATGTAGGTTCGTGTATGTATGTATTTCGAAATTTACATGGCTGCATACATTCCCTTTTGTTCATATATCTCTAAACAAATTTCCTTTACCTAGCCTTCACTTTGAAAAAGCGATACAGGGAAATAAATGTCCATTCTTTGAGATAAACAAAGATTTCTTTTTCTTTGCCTACCAGCTTGTTAGTTTGATTAAAGAAATTCTTCCCTGTTAATTAAGGTGCACGTCACAAAGACTTCATACTTTTGCTCTTTTTTTATACGTCGACTTACATGTTCAGAAATGTGGGAATAAGGTATAAAAGGTATTAATAATTCATATAACTGTAGTTCCTACAAATAGTAAATATATAAATCTGGTTGTATATGTTCACTATTAACTTCGCACGATAGGTATACAATTTCCTTGTGAAAGCATAAACGAAAATGAGATTCAGACAAACATATTTGACAGCATGGGAAAAACTAAGTAAAAGAGTAAGGCTAACCAATATTAAACTGACATTTTTATAGGGTTAGTTTCATTGTTATTGACCATCGATGTCTCGAAGAAATCATCATAAAAACATACTGTATATACATATACTGTAGTAATCGTCAAAATTAATTTATATATAAATAATCTCTTAACTGAAGTGTATTCA